>NW_008628176.1:0-241 GCF_000691845.1 Merops nubicus | reverse complement strand
CCCGCCGTGAGGTCGCAGGGAGGGGAGGTCCCCGTGGCACCCACTCCCTCTTCCTAGGCCTCCACAGCTCAGCCCTGGACCAGCACCCTCCAGTCAGTTTTGGAACATTTTCACCCAACTTGGTTACCCCTCAGGAGCATTTCTTAAGTTGTCCCTTTTAACACCAGTAGAGGATTTTAAAAACCCAAGGAGATTTTTGTTGGTGGCGGTTTATTTTGCTCGGTTTATTCTTTTTTTTTTT
>NW_008628175.1:790-2079 GCF_000691845.1 Merops nubicus | reverse complement strand
TTCCCTACAAGACCACGGATTAGGACATGAGGAAGTGGGGTGGAAAACCTATTTCATTCCTAGTTGCACGAGTATGCTCATTATGAGGGAAAGCCATTCTGCAAGGGGATCCTTCAGGGAAAAACACTACTCCAATTTCCAGAGGGCAATTTCCCGCACAGAATGGAAGAGTTGATGTTACTTCTGATGCTCTTGAAGGCACTTGTAAGTCATTTTCAGAAGTGAGTGACTCTGATCAGGATTAGAGAAGCCCTGCTTCCAGTCAGGTGGAAGCAAGGGATAATGGGGTTTACTGGACTGTGTGGATCCAATACCCTGGCACTCCTGTCCAGAAGGATATAAGGCTTTGGTAGGTACATGCACAAACTACACTCAAATGCTGAGGGTGTTGCACAGCTATCCACCTTGCCCAGGCAAGAACCAGAGAGGACGCCTTCTGTGGTGGGGCTGATGAAGTTCAAGGTGCAGTGAGTGCCAGTTGCTACTAGGATGAAGTTCCAATTGCTAGTAGGATGAAGTTCCACCCCTGCTGAGTGTTGCCAAGGCAGACATGCAAGAGCTTCAGTACAAACTGGAATTGAAGGCAGCCAACCTTGATACTGCTAATGCGTATTTCCCAATACTTTCAGCAGCAGAGTGCAGGCCACAGTTTGATTTCACATGGAGGAGTGGCCAGGACACCTGGTATTGACTAGCCCAGGGGTGGAAACACAGCCCCACCTTTTTCCATGGACTGATCCAGACTGCACTGGGAAAAGGTTTGCTAGACAAGGCTGAGAAGCCAGCCTTAGGATGGTGTGTCCTCCAAGAGCTTTCTCATTCTCGTGTGATGGTGTCATCTGTCATCAGCAAATAAGGAAAAAAGGGACTAGGCAAATAGGAAAAAAGGGAGTTAAGGATGTGTGAAATATTGCCCAAGTTCATTGGGTACTCCGGCTCTAGATCAAGACAAGCATTCAGCAGTGCTGCCCTGGAGGAGAGGAACATTCTCCCGTGTTCCCACAGAAGGACATGGTTTTTACAGCTAAGACTTAGTGAGACCTTTTTTGGTACTGATCTGAGTGCGTCTAGAAGGAAATTCTCTTTTTTTTCCTTTTCGTTTGCTCCACTGAGGCATCAGGTTAGGCATGAGCCATTGATTGGTCCCTAATGCTGGTAGAGAGGATCTTCAGGGTGGTTCCATTTCTCCCAGTTTGCTAAATATTGTCTCAGCATAAATACCACTAGGTCTTCCAAGTCCTGACAGGACACTAGTCACAGTTCTTGTTGATGGTTTGACAGGTGGGTCA
>NW_008628175.1:0-759 GCF_000691845.1 Merops nubicus | reverse complement strand
GGCAAACCCTTTAAGTCAGCCAGTTGAGGCAACAAGAGTAAGATGCAAAAAAACAAGGATATCAAGGAAAAATGTCAAAATCAAGCAGGGACAGATAGATTCTCTACATAAAAACAAAAAATAAAAAAAATTAAAAAAATAAAATAATCAGTGTTTCTCCATTTCTTGTAAAAGCTGAATTCAAATGGTTTGAGCCAAAAAATACTGCAAGCTGAATTTTGTTTGCCTGACCCCGTGAATTTGATCCTGTCTCCAGCACGGATCAGAGATTGCACTCCCAGGCTCAGAGATTCCGTCTCTCCCCTACCATCTCTGTTTCCCCACCGTTGTTTCTATGCATCCACTCTTGACCGACTTTGATCCTGCTTCTAGTCATTTCATCCCAAGCTTTGCCTATTCCTAGAACCCATCTCAAACGTTTGCTCTTCCCTGTAAAACCCTTCCGGATCATCCATGAAAATGGGGCAGCGATGGGGAGTAAAAGGGGGGCAGCCACTCTTCCCTTCAAGGTTCCAAATTTTCTAGTTGAATCTCTTGAAGTTTACATTTGAGCGATTCCTTTCATGGCCCATCCAGAGTTGTCCTTGGATCCCTGGTCTTTGCTGTTCTCTCCGTTCACTCCTGCTCGTTACTGTTTGTGTATCTGCGGGTTTAATTAACGAGCTCTCCTGGTCGTTTCCTCGCCTGTTGTAGTAAATTGCCCTTGGCCGTAGGTCCCCACAAAGGAACAAGAGCTGGGGTCTGACCTCTGAGTACAGG
>NW_008628174.1:2142-2378 GCF_000691845.1 Merops nubicus | reverse complement strand
AGGACTTTAGTCACTTCCCTCACTTTGTTAGTGCTACATGGGAAAGCTTCTGGCCAACCCAAAAAGGTGTCTGATAAAAACCAATAGGTATCAATACACCCCCTTCTCTTGGAAGTTCAGAAAAATCAGTCTGCCAATATTCCTCTGGAGCCTTTCCTTTCCCCATGTTCCCCATCTTAATTCTGTGGGCTGTGTCTGTATTGTTTTTTAAACAAACCCCACATTGTTGAGTAACC
>NW_008628174.1:0-2125 GCF_000691845.1 Merops nubicus | reverse complement strand
CACTATTCCTCTTGTTAGGCTCCTATATAGAGCTTCTGCTCCCCAGTGAGTCTTCCTATGCTCCTCCATCACTAATTTCCACAAGAGGTGATAGGGTACTCCCATCATCACATATACTAACCCATCAATTACTTTCAGGTTTTCCTTCCAAGTCTTTTATTAGAACTTGATCTTCCTTTGAATAGTTAAGATCCAAATCAAAATTGAATCCTGTATATTTACCATCTGGAACCAAAGTTAGAATTTCTTCCTGTCCACATTCAGCTGCTTTTTTCGCTTCTTGATCAACCAATTTGTTCCCAACCTCCTGTTCAGTGTTACCCTTTTGGTGTCCCTTGCAATACATTCTGGCTACCTTTTTAGGTAAATTGATAGCCTCTAACAGCCTTAAAATCTCACTGGCATGTTTTATCTCTTTTCCTTGTGTTGTTAGTAGTCCTTGTTCTTTCCAAATAGCACCATGTGCGTACAGTACTCCAGAGGCATGCTTTGAGTCAGTCTTTAGGTAAATTGATAGCCTCTAACAGCCTTAAAATCTCACTGGCATGTTTTATCTCTTTTCCTTGTGTTGTTAGTAGTCCTTGTTCTTTCCAAATAGCACCATGTGCGTACAGTACTCCAGAGGCATGCTTTGAGTCAGTCTAAATATTAATTTTCTTCCCTTTTGCCAACTCTAATGCTCTTGTTCAAGGTGATTATTTCTGCTTTCTGAGCAGAGGTTTCTGCGGGTAATGGTTTGGCTTCTATTACCTTCTGGATGGTGGTTATGGCATATCCTGCCTTACGATTTCCTTGGGTCACAAAGCTTCTCCCATCTGTAAACCACAAGTCCTCAGCATCCTCCAAGGGTTCTTCCTTCAGGTTTGGTCTGCTGGACTAGACGGCTTCCATGGTCTCCAGGCAGTCATGTGTCACTGCCTTGTTAAAAGCTCCACTAAGAAAAGATGCTGGATTCACAATATTAGTGGTCACAATATCCACATCATCTCACTCTACAAGAGTAGCCTGATACAGTAAAAACCTGGAAGTAGAAAGCCAATGCCCCCCCTTTTGCTCCAAAAGGGTGGAAACTGTATGAGAGACCAGCACTGTAATTTTCTGACCCATGGTGAACTTCTGGGCCTCTTGGATGTTGAGAACAACTGCTGCCACCGCTCTCAAATGCCCGGGCCAGCCTTTGCTCATATCATCCAACTGCTTGGAGAATTAAGTGACTGCCCTTCTATAAGGTCCCAGTACTCCCAGTGCTATGCCTTGCCTCTCATAAGAAAATCACCAAAAAGGTTTGGAAACATCAGGGAGGCCCAAAGCTGGAGCTCTCATTAGCTCCTTTTTCAACTGTTCAAAGGCCTTCCAAGCTTTGCCTGTCCAGGTCAGCTTAGTAGGATTCTCTTTCAATAAATTATAAAGTGGCTTTACCAAAAGTCCATAATTAGGTATCCACAATCGGCACCAACCTGTCATCCCAAGTAATGTTTTGAGTTCTTTTACTGTTGTGGATTCAGGTGTGCGGCAGATAGCCTCTTTTCTCTCTGTTCCAAGTTCTCCTTGTCCTTCTGAGATTTCAAATCGAAGATAAAACACTTGCATCTGGACTATCTGAGCTTTCTGCTGAGAAACTCGATAACCACTTGGTCACAGAAAATTAAGCAAGCTTACAGTCCATTGTATACACTCCTCCTTGGTTTCTGTAGCAATCAAAAGATTGTCCACATATTGTAACAAAATTCCACACCAAGAAGGAGGAGTCCAGGTTTCAAGCTCTCATGCCAATTGGTTTCCAAAAATAGTGGTGCTATTTTTAAAGCCTTGGGGTAACACTGTCCAGGTTAGCTGGGTTTTCCTTCCTGTATCAGGGTTTCCCACTCAAAAGCAAATAGCTTCTGACTTTCTGTTGTTAGAGCTAAGCAGAAAAAGGCATCTTTCAAGTCCAGCACAGTAAACCATATCTGGGTATTCAATTTCAATTTGGTCAGCAAAGTGTAAGGATTGGCCACTACCAGATATGAATCTTCCATGATTTTGTTTATTGCCCTTAGATCCTGTACTAATCTATAACTCTTACCTGTGGTGAATGACAACACAGACTCAGCTTAAACGAAACAGCAAATCCAACTTTATTAAA
>NW_008628173.1:41188-63412 GCF_000691845.1 Merops nubicus | reverse complement strand
TCTCTTTGTGCTGCTGCGGCAGAGCTGAGAAGCTGGCCCTGGCTCCCTCCCCGCCTCGCCAGGGACCGCATCAGTGTGCTGTTTATTGTTTCTGCCAGATCATTCATGCAGATGTTAATGAATGCTAGACCCAGCTTTGCTCCCTGCAGAGGCCCTTCCACACCTCCCCCTGCCCAGTCCTCTGCACTGGAGTTTCTGTTTACAGTCCTGCAGGGAATTTCCCCTCTGCTGCACAGTCTTCGAGCCTCACAGTCCCCATTCATGCTGCCAGCAGGCTCCCACACCTCCCTGGTTCCTGTAGCTGTCCAATGTCACCTCCAGGTGTCTGCGTCCCCCACTGTCACCATTCCTTCTCCACCTCTGGCCTCCCCAAACTAGAGACATGCCCATTCTCCTAGGAGGGAGAAGAGGTCTTGGCCAGTGAAGGAAGTTGCGACGGGTTCTTCCTCAGCACAGATGGAGAAAGCACAGGGAGAAGAGGTCACCAAATGGGAAAAGGAAAGCAATCCAGGGTTCTGAGGCACCATCTACACTGGTACTCACCTCCTGGCCCTGCAGCACACAGGCACGCAGAAGCCTGCATCCACACCACTATGTTATCTTCACATCCCAGCAAGGTGGACACCTCAGTTTGCCCATAGTTTGGAAACGCTGGGAATACCTGGGAGAATGTCAACCAGCCCAGCCCAAAATCTCATGGGGGACCTCTGCAGAAGTTTAGCAGCACAGGCATCCACATCCCCAAGCCTCTGGGACTGCAGTGGCTGAGCCACACAGAGCCTCACTGTCCTGGTAGCTGTCAGACATCAGGAAACCAAAAAGCAAGTCTACCTGCTGCAAAAGGCATCAGGCTCAGGAGGGGCTTCTGATCTCTTCTTGATCAAAGCAACATCACTTACCCTTCCAGGAGGGTGATGACGTTCTTTCTGGGCCTCCCAATGTTTGGCCCATAGAGGTTTGCTCTGGAATAAGTGCGGATAAGCTGCAGCAGGCTTCTCAGCTGGATGTAGTCCTTCCCCAGCTGGCTGCCATTCACCGAGCGGCCGATCAGGGTCCGATAGTTATTGGGCTCTGGGAAAATAAAAATAGATGAGCAAGGCTTGCCAGCTCCACTCCTTCATCTGTGCTTCCGGAGAGAGACACAGCTCACGCTGTCGCAGAGCCTGAGCTCTGCGGAGCTGCCTGCCGGCTCTGCACAGCAGCAGAAGGAGCCTCCGAGGTGTGGATGAGGGCCACTGCTTGTTCTCCTGTGCCAGCATCACCTCCTGCACCTTTTTTACTGTGTGCTGGGTGAGGGACCCATACCTGCAGTATCATGCTCCTGTCCTCGTAGGGTCCCCCACTTTCCCTGGCACTGCAGCCACCAAACAAGTCCATAGAGCTGCTGGTCTGGCCACCCTAGGCCAGCTGTGCCTAGAACCCGGGGCAGAAATATTTCATGTGCTTAAGACCAACTGGTGGAAACATCCAGGAAAGGTGCTAACACATCCCAGCTCCATCTTAGAGATGGTGCTGCCTTAGAGCAGGGGTCTTTAAATCCTTCTGAAACTACGTCAGGAAAGCATCCTAGGATCTGCAAAAACCCTCTTCCAAAAGGAATACCCTTCTGCTGCAGCAAGCTCCATTCCCGTGGCTCTCCTGTTTCCATACTCACCATTGCCCAGCTCCCAGGAGATGTTGTACTTCTTGCTGGCACTGTACTTCAGCAGGCTGAGGGCATTGGAGCTGTTCCAGGAGTTGTTGGGATTTCGGTGCAAAGCATTCAGTGCAAAGATCAGATGAAGGCCAGAGCAGTCAGCAAAGTTATAGAGTTTGTCTAGAGACCTGGCTGGGAAGAAACAAAACTGGTTTGTAATGAAAGGTAGTTCCAGGGAGATTCAAATGATCCTACTGTCCATCAGACCTTTCTTTCTGTGTAGGATGAACCAGGGTCAAATGCCATCCCCAAGACATCTGTAGCTGCAGAAATGCACCCAACCTTTGAAACTGGGATAGGATTCCAGGTGTGGGCTCATATCCTTCCAGCATGAAACTTGGATTCCCTCCACCACTGTGTTAGAGCTAGGGGCCATGTTACCAGAGACAAGTGACTGTATAACATCTCTTTTCTTCTGTTCTTGGCAAGGAAAGTTCAGCCTTTCCTGTACTTATCCTGCCCTACATCTCTTTCAGAGCAGAGCTCTGCAGCACCTGGGGAGCAGAGGAGAAAATCACCACCCCAGGACTACCTTCTCACAGCCACCTCTCCTGCACATCACTCAAGCTTGCTCTCTGCTCCCACAGTCCCCTGTGCAGTAGCCAAGCCCCAGCAATAATCAAGTAAAGCCTCCAAGATGCGCACCACACACCCAGCTAACCTTTGCTTTGCACACAAAGAGAGGAGATTCATGCCAGCCCTTGAGCCTGGGGAGAGAGAAGGGCTCCCTGCCTCATGACAGCCTGGCCAACTCTAGCTGCTAGGGTGGCCCTCCTCGATGCTGGGGTGTTTGCCAAATTTGTGTCCTACCTACTGGCCCCAGAGCTTCCCAGCTGGCATCTCCCCTGCTGTACTGTGGCCTTGATAAACAATGGACCACCAGCCAGCAACAGAAGGAGAGACCAAAAAAGAGGCGACCCACTATTTGGGGAGGAATGACATTAGCAGGCATTAAACATGCAATGCCTTTTTTTTGCTTAAATCTTCTCTAAAAACTCAAAAGCAATCAAATGCCTGATGAAGCTAATGTCAGTGTTAGCAGGATAAAAACTCATGCAACAGTGAGAGGAGGTTTGGTTAGAGAGTAATTAGATAACTGTGGTGTTTTCAATCATCCCTCTTGAACTGCATCCCAGGACACTCGGCGAGCTTCCTGAAGCAGCCTCAGAGATGCAATCACTTAACTGTGAGGAGCCACCAGGGATGGGGAGGTTCCAGGGGGTTGAGGAGGGCAGACTGAGGGCTTCACTTTCAGGAGAGGGGAGGGAGGTTCTGGGGAATTAGAGTAAGCAAACTGGCTTCAGGTCCCAGAAAAATACTTGGACAAATAATCAAGCTGCTTGTCAGCACTTACAAAATATAAGGAGATGATCAACAGCCACAGGAATGTGTCAAGAACAAATCACACTGAAGCAATCTACTGACAGGAGAGCAGGACTTGCAGGCAGCAAACCATACCTTGGTGGTTTTTAAGGCTTTTGACACAACTGCAAGAGACGTTCTTTCAGCACGTGAGGTAACCCTGATCTAGACTGACCTGCAGTGAGAAACACACACACCTAAAGCAGCTACCAGGACTTTGCTGTTAAACTGCAGGGTCTAGGAAGCCTGCTCTGGGTCTCTTTACACATTTCCAGTAAAGAGGGGCATAAAGAAGTGGAGGATACAGAAATCAGATTTGCCATGGCACTAAGGTGACAGCACGCACCAACATGGCCAAGGGAGATGAAGGGGATGAAGAGGAGGCAACCACGTGCTCAGGGAATTGCTCTAAGCCCAGGGATGATGCTCCGAGACTCCCTGTATCCACACTGCCCAACCAAGGTGCAAGTGAGATGGTGACAGCCGGGAGCTGCTCGCTCCGGTCAGGTGAAGCTGCTCACAGCCTGTGTGTCTGCTGCACACTCATTCTGTCACCTTTCCTGGTCACCGAAAGCCTCGCTGAATACGGAGCCAGCTCTGAGGTCTGACAAGAATAAACTAATTTAATGTTTTAAGGAGAGTCAAGGAAATAAACTAACTGAATAGCTAGCTTTTAATGGAACGCAGCAAAGTCATGGAAAGAAGAAAGGAAGAATGTAGAAAAGAAATTCCTAATCCATTTCACAACCTTTTTCTAAATGCTACTGGTTGTTTGAGTGAAAAGTAGCTGAATTAGATTAACCTAATATATTCATCCCTCTGGTTCAGGCACATTAGCTGTTTTTCTGGATGTTTGGTGAATTAGAGACAGATACAGTTACTTAATACTCATTTACTTCAGACCTCCAGGCAAAAAGCTGCACTCAAAATAATACTCCTATGAAGACTATTAGACACCTAAATGACAACATGAAGATAGCAAAAAGGTGTTATCTGCAGTTCCCCTGGTAGTAATTAACCTTTTTTTCTGATGCAAAACAGTTGCAGTTCTTAAGTACTACAGGAGGGGATTTGGTTCATGTTTAGGAGCCTCTGCAGAGGACTGGGAATTGATTTTCCATTTATGCACCAGAGGAAACAAGCCGTCTGTTTATCCCAGTGCAAGGCTAGCCACTGTGAAATTCTAATTTCCCCATGACACTAATTTTGTTTCCGTGCGCCTGGACACAGAGATGCCACGTGTATTTCATGCTCTGCCATGAGTTTCCAAGCTGGAAACCTTAGTCATCAGGAGAAAGAGCTAGGAGAAACACACAGAAGTCTGGGGGTTCCTCCTGCACATTTCCAGTGGTCTCTCAGCACACAAACTAACCTGCAGTCTGCAAAGAGGCCATAAAGAGCCCAAAACTACTAACAAACCTATCTCCGCATCAGACCAGATTGTTAACATGGGCACTCTTGGTATCAAGAGTATTGGGTACCAAGTCTACTTATCTCCTTCATCCTCGGCAGCTGGTATACTGTGAACTTGGAAGCACCAGTCTTTCCAGTGACTCTAGTAGAGCCTTGATGACCAGTTTGCACTAGATGTGCAACCATTAGTGGCTAAAAGGCATGTCTGACCCCTCCTGGAATGACCACCTTAAACTGGATGTCTCTGTGGCAGACAGCTTCAGTTTGATGAGAAAAGTACTGTCATGGGTGGCTAAAGCACAAGAAACAGCATACGTAGAAGACCTCAAGTGATGTCCAGCCCTCCATAAGTACAAATACAGCCAAAAGAGAATGCTATAAATATTTTACTGCTATAACTAGGGATGGCCACATTACTTCTGAGTAATGAGAACGCAAGGAATCACAGTATTATTAACAGCTGGCTAAAACTCACTTTGAATTCTGGATAATTGCACTGTTTTTTCTTCATCAAACACAGAAAATCTTGCAGGAATTTAACCTTTCCCCAGCTAACAGATCATTAGGCAAGGCTTTCACAAAGCATTTCAATAGAAAAAGCCATTGCTTTACCAGAATGAATCTTAATAGAGCAGAACTGGATTTATAAGTTGTTCTCCGTGCCCCTTCTCCCTTCTTCTGCCTGGTGCAGATGCATATGCTCGGCACTCACGTGCCACTGAGCTCAGGGAGAAGGAATAAAGCAAAGAAAGAAAAAAAAATAAACTACAAAAAGTTCAAGAATGCTGAGAGTCAGCTTCTGCCACTTACTAATGCTCACATAGTTGGAGCAAGGCTAACCAAGGCAGCAAAGCTCTGTGCTCCATTCCCTCACACCCAGAGGCAGTGCTTGCTGGGTTGGGGACTAACAGAAGCCAGAGACAAAGAAAAGAAATCAACCTTTCACAGCGTTTTACATCCTAGGTTGCAGAGGTTTGAACACATCTGGAGAGTGAATACAAACGCATGGCTGAGTGGCTGCTGGTGAAGATCTGCTCACAAACCCTGCCCTCAAATGAAGCACTACACAGGAGTTAAAGATTTTGGCTATTTTTATGGACCTCTCACACTGCACAGAGGGAGAGAAACTATTTCAAAATGCAAAAGGTGTCTGTGAGGCCACAAATGGTGGCGAGGTTCATGGGACAAGTATGTCCTTTGGGATTCTTTTCCACTTTTCTCGCTTTTATACAAGGCTAAATTTTAAAGTTCTCTGAAAGATGAATGGCACTTAACTTAGTGGCATGCCAACACAAAATCTGAGGCACATTAAAATGTTTCTGGCAGTTTAAAATAATTGGAAAGACTTCCCAGTTGTAGTTACTGAGTCAAACGTTATATTAGAGACTTTACAAAGAACAAAGTATTGACTGCTATTTGGTAAGAGGGACAGTTCAATAATCTCTGGACTTGAAAGCCTTCCACATTTTTTATTCTGCTTCAAGAATTTTGCTTTGGCAGGTTTAGCATGAAGAGTAAAAAATCATGTGCACACTGAGACAGAGGCTGAGATCAGGCAGTGGACTGCAGGGTGGTGGGGCATGGCACGGCATGCCGGTGGCTTTCGTAACTCTGGGAAGTCAACCAGGAGGACAGGAAAGAAAAGTCTGTTCTCCCTCCATCCCCACTGTTCACCACGTCCCTTTCTTGCATGTACAGGGCATATCAGCACTGAGGAGCACGGGGTGGGAGCTGAGCCCAGAACAGGCAGCACACACCACACTCCCCAAATCCACAGGTTAGCCGAGAGACCAGGCAATTGCACAACAGATAAACTCTTCTGTTGATAAAGCAATGAAATGCAGTCCTAGAAATAACGATTTCAACTGATTATGGGTATCGCTTGAGTCTGCATTCCCCATAAATTCTAAGCAATGCCTGGAGCATCCCTGTGAACAGCTCCTGATGCCAGCAGCAAAGCCAGCTGCATCTGCTGCTCCTCGAGTACTCCCCAGGAGATCGCAGGGGGAAGGGGTTGGGAAAGACCTGGCGAAGAGCAAAAGAAGCCCAAAGAGAGCTTTACAGGGAGGGGGCACGAAGGGCAGTACAGAGTGTTCAGACAAGAGATGAGTAAGATGGCTGGCAAGAGCAATGAACGGAAAAAGAAGGTATTCCCACTTCAAGAAGTGGGTACATGGAAAATTTATTTACAAACAAATTGCCACCATCGTCAGCTGAATCCCATTTATATTGGCTCTCTTAGGCTGAAATCCTCATAAAATCACATGTGTGTGGCAAGGACTTAATGTTTTCTTAGCAAATAAATATGAATCAGAAGATATACAACAGGCAATAAGAGTAACTCCAGACCCTTGGGACAGGTCTGTAAAACTGGCTTGAAATCTTCTCATGGATTCCATTCCCAGTCACGGTAGGGTTTCAGACAGGGAAACCAGAACCCACCCTATCCACAGTATGGACAGTTAGAGCACCACAGAGTAGCCTTCACCATCATTGCAAGTTCAGAGGAAAAGCAACATCCCATGTGGTCTGTATGCGCTAAAACTTCCAGCTTGACCCACTGGTTGCATGCTAAGCCATTCCTTCAAAGTTGCTGCTTAATGAGAATTTTCAAGATTTCAAGGCTACCAAGAAATTAACACAGTTCCTGGAAATTGCTTTCTAATGCCGACCATTCCACCTGAGAAGCTATTTTAATTCAGTCTTCTGAAGCATTTTGCTATGCAGTAAAACCACACCGTGTAAAGCCGCTGAAGAATTCGTAGGCAAAATTGCTAGCAGGAGGAAAAAGTTTGTTTGCCTCAGACACACATTTCACCCGAAATGCTCCCTCTATCTGATCAGGCTCTTGAGTTCCCCTGAAGAGGATGGAGGTGTGCAGACCCGTCCCTTGCTCTTCTCCTTTACCTCCCAGGCTTCCTTATTGCTCTCTGGGGGAGCGAAGGCTGGGGGTGTGCTGCGCAAGGTGCAGCACTGGAGGTCTGCTCTGAGTGACAAGAAGTGCTTTGGCAGAGCCTAACAGTGCTATAGAAAAGGGATCTAGTTTAATCCCATCTGAAGAATACCTGAAAGTTGGAGGAACTGGCTTTAATACTGCCAGCCAGTAAAGAAATGCTGCACACTGTGTGTTAATGAGAACCTGGATTTTATATCCAGCTGGATGACAGATGGGGAATCTGGCACTATTCCCCCCGGAGTATCGAGGGGGCTTTGTTCCAAGGGAATTGTTGTCATCATCCCTGGTCTTTAAGCAGCTGAACATCGACCCTCAATATTCATTCAAGTCTTTAACTAGATTTTTCATTTCACTGCCAGTGCAGAGGTGATTATGCTGACCACGTGAGCTAGGTTTAGTCCTTAACACCACCATACAGAAATAGCAGTCTGGGGGCTTGCTGTCAATCTCTCGCCAATAAGGAGCTTGGCTGGCAGCCATGGATTGTGGGCCGAGTTCCCAGCTGGCACATAACTTGGAAGACAACCACGAGGTCTGGGTTCAATATCCAATTGCTAAGGAGTCTGGCTGACAGCCTCATTTTGTGGAATGAATCCCAAATTAATATAATGCTTTTGATACCAGACAAGGGGCATGGCCCGCTTCCAAATGCTGTAAGGGCTCAGATAAAAGCTGTAGGCATTGGGTTCAGTGTGTAAATGGTATCGAGGTCGGATAACAGTCAGGATTGGGCTTAATCCTCAGATGGTGAGAAAAAGGAATGAGCCCTGAGCTCTGCCTTCATGCAAAAAAAAAAAAAAAGAGCTCAAATGAGCAGAATGGTTCTGGTTTCAATCCTCATGTGGTAAAGAGCTCACAGGACAGTAATGGTTTCTAGGAACAAGTGTAATTGACATAGAGCTTCAGAAGAGATGTGGGATCTGGGTTCAATCTCCAAATGCTGTAAAGCTCAGACAATGGCCAGAGGGGCAATTTCCAAACTGGTGCCTGGGAAGGAACCAAGATCACATTACAGCTAAGAAAGCTGTTTTCTTCTGCTGCATAACTTAAGACATTTTCCCTTTTGGATCGGGATGAATCCAACATCTTCTAAAGTTTCAGAGAGAAATGGAGGTGGGTGGGGAGAGGGCTACAGGTGGGGAGAGGGCTACAGGTTTGAGGAGAGCAGAAGAACAGAGCAAGAGAAAAATCAGACTGTGAGCATCACCTGCTCTTGTACACCTTGTTGCCCACTCTAGACCACTGGGCTTGAGCCACAGAAACTGCTCCAGAGAAAACAGATACAGCTCATCCATATCCTCACTGCTGCTCCACCGTGTCTGCACCACTGGGCGTCCTCGGGGCCTCTGTGGGAGGCAGCTCATCCCACCGAGAGCTGGCAATAGCCTGCATTGCCAGTACTGCTCACTGACACTGCCTGCACAAGGGACTGGCATGAAACAACGTGCACAGCAATAACTCACTCCCTCTCATAGCTCACTCCTGCAGCAGCCTCCTCACACGGCTATGCTAGTTTAATTGAAGTTATTCTACTTTGGGTAAAGGAATGCAAATAAACCATGGATAATATATTCAAATACTACTTTGAGTGAGCATTGAAATTTGGTCCATTATATAGGAAAACCTTCCTGGATGGGGTTTTATTGAAAGCAATATTGATCCTGTGAAAAGCTTCAAATTTGATAAATTAGCACTATCTCCCTTCTCTTGAGGGTATTCTTTAAAAGTCTAATTCTGGTCCCTAGGACTCTCAGTTTGAGCTCTGAAGTCCAAACAAGATGGACCACAGAGGACAGGTCCTCATTGTTTGTCTGACCTCCAGCTAGCCAGACTCTAGAGCAGCATCTGCAGGCTCAGGGTAAAACCCTCCCAAACACCCTTTCAGGACAGCAGCTACCCATTCCTAATGACCAGGGGTGCTGAAGACAAACCCTGTCAGCACCATGCCCTGTACAGTCAGTGGGCACAGCCCAGCATTTTGCTCTTCACCCTGTGCAAAGCTCTGATGCTGGGGACAGGTTGCAGCCCATGCCCCAAAGCCGCCTTCCTCTAGGCTTCACCTATGCACGTGGTGGGAAGAAACCCTGCAGGCTCAGGAACATGGCTGCAGATCCAACCTGGCTTCGCTGCCAGACCGTTTGCTGACAGAATGACTGTTTTATATGTCTGTAAGAGCAGCTATAAGCGCAGCTGTCTGAAAAGCAACAAAATCTATGATGTGTGTTTCTAAATCCAATGACAGCTGGCAGTGCTGTGCTGCAGCTATTCTTTCTTTTACACAGTTTAGCTAAAACACTTCTTTGCAATCACCCCAATTTATCAACAAACAGCAGTTTCTGAAACAATTTAAAAGCATTCCCAAACAGGCAAGAAGTGGTCAGCTCTTCAAACATTCAGTGATCTGTAGGCTCCCAAACAGGCAGGCAGCTGGAGATGGACTGGGACGGCTGGCAGGAGGACCGAATGCCCTCCCTGGCCACCTTGTGGGGAGGATGGAGCTGTGGACCACACTGGGATGGAGGGCTTTGAGGCAAGGGTACTTTGGGCAGCTGCAGAGCATTACCCACAGGTGGGTGTAATGGTGACTTATATGGTTAAAAGCAGGCTTGAGGCACAAACACAACCCATTTCTGTACTGCCAGGGAGGACAGTGGGCTTGGACCCTTCACAGTGCTGCAGCCCAGCTGGGGAAGCCACATGGACTGGGATCTCCTGCAACCCAGTCTCACCTACTAGGCATGGGAAAGCCCATGCCGGCCAAACCCACGCAGACATGTCCAACATGGTGCCATAGCTTGCTGTACAGCCATACACTCTAACACAAGGCAGAGCAAGAAGACACAAGGGCAGGTACCATGCCCATCCTCACACTCACTTCTGGCTGTGGGGCAGATGACAGCAGCCATCACAGGGACCCACTCCCTGGTGCATCACATGCTGTGCAGGCAAGCTGCATCCATATCATGCTTCTAAAGTGCCACAATTGCAAGGCAGAGGTTTTTACAAACACTTTCTCGACAGCACCTGAAGTGCTAATGCTGCAGTAAGATGAAGGTTTTCCTGCAAAAAGTGAGCTGGGCAGCACGGGCTGCACAATACCCTGTGCACATGTTGCATGGCTAAACTTGAATGAAAGATATACAGGTACAAAGCATGTTTTTAGCATGTTCATGTAATCTCAGTAAAGTGCTTAACTTTATGTTAAGAATACGTTAAGTTTACAGTACCTGTTGGATTACCAGTTTTCTCTGAAGCCCACACTTGACACATTACTAACACCAACCAGTTTTTTTTCTCTTGAATTTACCCATGAGTTCATGTTATAGTTTTCCCTCAAATTTTGCTGCATTTCTGTGTCACAGGACAGTTACAACTATTTTGTTGCTACCTGTTTTACAGCTCCCATACTCTGTTTTTGCTGCCTGAAGTGCTGTCATGCAGCAGACATACAGCTTGACTCAGAAGAGCCTCATGCAGAAACGTGAGCCAGACCCACTCGACAGCATCCTTGGAGCTGCAGAAGCTGCAGCGCCTTGTATCCGATCTCTCCACCTCCTGCCCCATCCCGGTCTCTCACTGCTCCAGAGGAGAGTGACACTGATCAGTCATGCTAGGAAGCAAAATATTACATTAGGAACAATTTCAAATGTAGAACTTTAGCATTGCCAAACCCCAACATTCAAAAATCATGAGTCAAACTCTCAAAAATCATGGGACTGGCTTGAGAAACCTGGTTTTAACCTAATTTTCATTGTCTGCTGTTTAAAAAAAGAAATTGGGCTGCCTTTATAGGACATTTTTAATGAACACCATCTTCTATTACCAGGCGAGCTAAAATAGAGCTTTTTTTTTTTTTTTTTCCTTTAAACAGCAGTTGATACGCAGCAAAACAACTGTTTTAATTTGCAAGCTGTTTGGGTTGGCCTCGGCTCCCGAGGGGTGGGGGCCGCAGCCCGTGCCCAGGGATGCAGGGGCACGCCTGAGCCCCTCGCCAGCGGGCGCTGCAACGGAGGTGCTCCGCCGCTACGCGAGCATCTGCCCGTCTCCTCTTGCAGTCCCTAGCTATTTAGAGGGTAAACCCAGAATGCACAAAAATCAGGTGCTTTGTTTTATGGGTCCGAGTCAACATTTCCTATCGTGCAAGGAGCTGCAGTGATGGTGCACCGCTGAAAAGCCCTGATCCCAGTCCCAGCCTGTCCTCTCCTGGCTGCTGACCCCATTCTTGCCATCGGCCGTCCCTGGCTATTCCCGCTTGGTGGAGCAGCCAATTTCCCTGGGAGGAAGAGGGAGTGACTAGGGCTCTTTGCACACTTTGTGAGCTGGGCATCTGGTATTTTTCAAAACTCTAAAATATTTTAACTGAAAACTGTCCTAAAAAAAAAAAAAAAAAAAGAAACCCAACCAAAAAAAAAACGCATAAAACCGGAAATGTTTCAATCTGAAATCCTTAATTAAAACCACACTCCTTAGTACATAAAGGAGGTTAAAACAGAAATGTACTTTTGCACATTACAGACAGGACTATAATAAACACAAAGCACTGCCAAGAGAGAGGCATTTTCAAGGCTAAAGAAGATGCCTCCAGCTGCACTCAGATAATGCCAGAGGGCTTGTCCACACTGCCGAGTGTCACTGTGTGTGAACATGACCGCAAGTGACCAAGCTAGGCAGATGAGGAAGGTGGCAATTATCGGTGCAGACCTCTAGCACTACAGCAAGGACCACAACCCGCTGGGGTCTGTGAACTTCATTCACTTCCCACAGATCCCAACCCTGGGTCTTAATCTGTAAAATATTTGAAGGAACTGGCCCTGGCTCTTCCTGCTCCTCTGGGCTCGCAGATACGGCTCAGCTGGAGGGACCCGGTTTGGCAGGAGCTCTCCCCAGCTAATCTTTAGGGGAATCTTCTACCAAAGCACACAGGGTGGAGTCTGAACCTGATTTTGGAGGCACAGATGAATGGCTGGAAAAGGCCAGAGTCATTATCCTGATGTCCCCCCACACCATGCAGCCTGGAACGCACAGGTCCTGCTGACAGCCTGGCACTGCTACCCAGGCAGGGTGGTCTGCAAGAGAGAGGGTGCTGGAAAAAGTACTATTCGAGTGAGGATGGCTGGTAGCTCTCCAGCCTAAAGAGAGGTCTGGAAACTAGGTCTGAAGGGAGCCACTCACAGAAGGTACTGAATGTCCTAATGCCAACTGAAGGCTTGGGATGTGGCTAAGGGAAAGGAAAAAATCCCTCGGCTTAGAGAAAAATTCTGCATGAGAATAACAAGGCAGCTTTCCGATCATATTATATGTCTGCACATAAATGCCAAGAGAACAGAGAATAAACAAGACTGCTTTAGCACCCTCATATACAGCTACAGCATTTAGCCTCACACATACTTCGTGGCAAGCATCATCTTTCCAGAGGGGAATACCGATAGAAGAATATGTAACTTGTTTGGGAAACAGGAAGGGGCTTTTTTTTTTTTTTTTTCCCTATGAAGAATATTTTGGGGTTCAAGAAGATGTGAGAAACAGATTGTGGATGTCCCTAAGGAAGGAGAAAGAGACAAGCAACACAGGATATGTCCCACAGAGCTCCATTAATCAGAAATAGGACACAAATGACACCTTTTTCAGTGTCTGACTACAGTAGCCAAATAATAGTGTTGGTAGGAACAGGCAATTTTAACTGCCCTGGCATCTGCTAAAGACAGAGCACGGGCAAAACCCAGTCACACCAAGCTGCTGGAACGCATAGGGAAAAGTTGCTCTGGAGAAGAGAAAGCAGCAGGGGAAGGGATGTTTATTACTTGGATATTATTGATACAGAAAGTTGATTAATAGTCCAAAACTGGAAGCGAATTTGAGTGCAAGTGGTTATAAAACCATAAAGTTCAGCAATTTGAGGCAGTGAAGGAACAAGCAAAACGGATTAAAGATAATGTATTTCAAAAAAAAGCAAATTTGAACAAATTCAGGGCACAGGTCAAGAGGATCTCTGGGGAAGGGAATTTAAGGCAGCATTTCCCAATCAGTGAGACATGGAGAGGCAACAGCTGTGCTGTGGGTCCAAGGGAGAGAGAGCAGAAAGAACAGCAGGAAAATACCCTGCAAATACAGACAAGAGAAAGAAAGAGGAAAATATCAATCTGTAACTCAGTGCAAAAAAAAGTAAACAACATATTGACATAAAGACAGCTTTTTGCTTTAGTTTTCATAGAAACAATTAGCTGTGCCTTGGCTGTTTATATTAATGTTAAGTGTGAAACAGAAGCAGACCTGAAGAAAGAAAGAATAGGTGAAAGACAGCTTAGGAAACTTAAACCACAGAATTGCTCAGTTATCACTATGAAATGTGTGTTGGATTGTTTTGTTAAATACAGAAGATTCGTATGTATTCAATAAATACTTTTTTTCTGCAGTTTAACCCAGAATTTTTCCATTATCCACATGGCCTCTTGCAGTAATGATGCACTTTGCTGGAATGGTTTTATTCCTGGTATACTGGAAGTGTACTTACTGCTTTACTCCCCTGGACACAGACACATCCCTGATACCCTCCAGCTTCCCCACGTTTCAGGGGAGGGTATCTCCTCCAGCTTTACAACAATTGAGATATCATCATGTGAACTACTTTTCTTTATCCTTTTAAGGTGAGCAGGGAAGAACAGGCACAACTCTCTGTGAAGTAAGCACCCAAAGTGGCTCATAAGAGCACTATACCTCTGTCTTTTTGGAGAACAACACAAAGTCAGTCCAGCCCTGGAGATCAAAACTGCAGATATACAGACTTGGATGGGATGGATGTTAAATGTCACAACGGTTATTCTGCAGCCACTGCTGCCAGCACAACTCCTCTGCATTAGTTAACACACCCTTGGTCACTGTGGAGATGGAGTAGGGGTGCTCACACAGCTTGCCAGGACAGTAGCTCCATATATCATCCATTAATTGTCTCATGCCTAGAGATGGCTGTCAAAAATGCAAGGAGCCACGTAGGCAGAAGAGGCTCATTCATGTTGCGTGGGACAGCTAAACATGCAAGAAAAGGCCCTGCCCTAAGTTACTCCAATCGACGGATGGGTTTAGATGTTAGATGTTAGCTCTTTTCTAGAGACACCCTCTGCATGGTTTTTAATACATCTGTGTACCCAACTTCTGAGTGACCTACAGCACTGCCCTCCCTCCTTCTCCCCTCTTACTACTGGAACATATATCTTTCAACTGAAAATACATCATATTCTGGAGCTAAAAAGTCATATTAAAACTGAGTATATGAGGTGCTGGATTAAACTAATGGTGTCATTGGCTTGCCTTCTGGGAGAGGGATCTGAGATTTTTGCAATGTACTTGTCAGATTTTTAAACTTCCTCAGCTAAACAAATAACCACCATTAAGCCTCTGAAAGGGATTCTGCCCCCAGTCAGAGGAGACAGCCTTCTGAGACAATTCTTGGGGATAAAGGTTGATCTAAAGAATCAAAATTTCTCAGGGTTTAACTGAATGTGTCTCACTGGTTAAGTAAATGGTTATCTTTTGGGATATGGCATAATCTCCACTGAAAACTAAATGCATGGAAAATATTAAAATCAACTTATTAAAATAAATCCCCCCAAAACCACTTGGCAGTCTCTAATTAAATAATTCTACCTGAGAATCCCATCCCCTCAGATCCCTTATGGGATATACCCACTTGCTCCCACATTCAGTAAATGGGAACCATGTGGGCAGCATTAAAAGAGGGAAGTGCAAGAAAAGGTGAGCCCAGCAAAAGGCAGATGAACACACCATGGCATGCTGGGGAGGATTAAAGGGAGACAAAAAAAGGGAGGGCTGAAAGTTTTTAACAGCAAAGAACAGGAAAGTTTCCATATCTGAGAAAGATCATGGGCTTGCTCTGAGCAGGAAGAAAGGTATGAGCAGTTGGAAGAGAAGACCAAGTCTTGTCCTGGGAGGAAATGCTTCAAAAGCATTCACTTTTCAGTTTAGCAATGATCTTGCTCCATTTATTGCTGAGGGCTGTGGATGTTGGAAGCCTGATTGCACAAAATGAGGCTCATTGTATAGTGTTATTGTACAGCTGATAAATGTTACACTTTCAGAAGTGAGAAAGATATTTATGCTTACAGAACTCAGAAATGACTCAACAGATTCTCACTTAGATTTTC
The DNA here is from genome assembly GCF_000691845.1 of Merops nubicus. Lineage (NCBI taxonomy): Eukaryota > Metazoa > Chordata > Aves > Coraciiformes > Meropidae > Merops > Merops nubicus. The sequence goes on along the minus strand of NW_008628173.1, from coordinate 47,826 downwards.
AGGTCATCTCCTCAAGTCCTCAGCCTGAAACTTCAGCATAAGGAACTGACATTTAAAGAGAGATGACAGCATAAAATTATAAACATTTAAACCAGGCTTGCAACCACCAGCACAGGTTTCCACGTGCTCTTGTGATATATCAGCACCAAAGGGGCCAACCAGGGTGAGAGGCTGGACACCAAAAGCACAAGTCAGACACCAGGGGCACCTCCTGGAGCAAAAGCAGAGAGACACAGAGAGTGTGCAGGATGAAGGCAGTAGCATCAGCACACCTGGGCATCCTCAGTCTCTGTCCAGCAGCACCAGCCAGACCTGGAGGGGGTACAGTGCTGTGCAGCACAACAGCTTTGATAACAAAGACTGGCATCAATGAAGAAGTAGATATGTACAGCGGTTTAGGGAGCAATATGAAATACTTTATGTGCATGTGTGTAGAAAGACTACATCTTTCTAAAGCGCTCTTAGTCATGCAGTCAAGAAGTCATGTATCCAACACTTATGTTAGAGAAAAGGTGGCAGAAACAAGGAGAGGTTTTACCAAGCTGATCCTTCAGTCCTTAGTTGATCAGCGCATTTCCTGCATATCCTGTTCCTTGACACAAGAGGTGCTGCAAGTCCTATCAGTGATGATTTCCCACTTCTCAAAGGATGGAGATCTGCAAAATTTCCTTAGCCTCTAATGGCTCCTTCCCAAGGACAGACTCACTAGGAGGTGCAAGCTATTGGCAGCTCAAGGGCCCAGAGGAGCTGTTGACCGTGTTTAGGCCACAATCCAGAAGACTTGATTTCATCCAGCATAAGTGGAGCTGTTTTATTTATTCTAATGGTCTGATGGTGAGGGAGGAATGCTCCCTGGCTGCCCACGACATCGACAGCCCTGTTCCAGACGTGGGGTCCAACACACAGCCCTACTCCAGAGAATACCTCTCACAGGGATGAGGCACCCATCCTCTTGTGCCACCTGGTGGTAGGGTTTCAGCAGACACATGCTGCCTCCCCAGAGATGTTTATTCTTCTCTTAGACCTGTTTTCTGACCCTGTACATCTTCCCCAGTCAGGTGAGCCCCTGTGACTGCTCCACGTCATGCTGAATGACCATTTGAGCCTCTCGTCTCCAGCAATGGCCAAGAGGACGTGCCTGGAGAAGAGTGTGAGAGGGGCAACCATGCCATGACACATCCCAGGGTACACTCCTGGCCTCTATGTATTGGTGGCACAGGACATCAAGCAAACAAGGCATCAAGAGTCTTACTTTCTAAATAAAGCAATACCAAAACCCAGGAAATAACAACAGTCCAGCACTTCACATGCACCACGAGTATGACGAAACTCAACTCAGAGTAACCTGCTATCCCATATACAGGTCCGAGGGCAAGATGTCCTAGCTCGCACAAAACAGCAAGAGTCTGCTGAGCCCTCAGAACAGACTCACGCCAAATTATAAATAAAGATCCAAGAAGACTTGACACAAATACTGAGGCAATGACTAGAGAAATGACTTATGAAGTGCATAGCGAATGCCTGTAGGGCTGACCAAATGGAGTAGAAGCTTTTAAAAACTGCAGAAGCTTTCCAGAGGAACAGAATCTAAGGAGTGCCAATTTGTGTCAAAGATTTTCCATCTGCACATAAATAAATAAATAAGGAAGATGGAAGCCGACAGGGAGAAATCTGTATTGTCCGTCACACAGCCCTCTGTGGGTGTAGCTCCTCCAATGCAGAGTCTGTGCTGGACTCCAGCAAGACTGAAGTGTTGCAGATGGCTGGCAGTAGTCATCTGTGTGGGGACGAACTACACTTTATAGGTCCAAGTCTGCCTCTAAAATGAGTATTGTGTCCTCTATGTGTCCAAGGTACCCTCTGGATCCACACAGCCTCCACCTGCCAGAAAGAGAGCAACAATGTCCCATGATTTGGGAGGGCAAAGAGAAGAAAGGAGTCAAAAAAGAAGATACGGGACAATAAGTAGAAGGGGAAAAGAAATAAGCGTGATCAAGCCATGACGTCCCAGCTCCCATTAACTCCCACCGTGGCTCACCACAGCACCTCAGCATAAGGACACCAGCCTTGCCACCCACCGACACATCCACGGAGGGAGTGGAGAGGGAGGGATGGCAGACAAAGAGGGGATGAAGGCAAGCCAAGAGTGTGGGGGGGGAAAAAACATTTTGGGGTTTATTTTTCACACAGGATTCACAACATTCTTCAGAAAATTTAATTTTGCTGTCCTGTTCTTGTTTGCTAACCAGAACCAATTTAATTTTAAAACAACACGCAGAGCCAACCAGGGGAAAAACATTTTGCAATGGCTCTTCGCTCCCACTTGGAGCGGCAAGCCCAGCTTAACTCGTTCGGCTCCCGCGGCCGCAGCACCAGCTCACGGGGAGCAAGAGCCTCCAAGCCAGGAGGGAACGGGGGACTTGCCGGCGCTGGTAACGACAAGATACAAATGGCTTTTTTTGAGCATCTTGATGAATCCCACCCTGCGGGTCTGCAGAGGCTGGAGGTGATGGGAGAGGGGAGCGATTTGCTGCGTTGAACAGCATCTTCTCTCCCCAGCTCACAGCTCGTTCTGCGGTTTGTAGAAGAAAAAAAGGCTTGCTACCACATGTAACAAAGAGCAGAAAGCTCCTAATCCTCTTCTGCTACCAAGAATATGCACATTTCCATATCGGCATGAGTCTTCTGTGGTTTTATGCCTTGTTGTGACAGTTTGGTAAACAAGCTGATAAAAATCAAGCCATGTTCAAAGGCAAGGTTAACACACTCACGTGCAACCTGGCTTGTCAGAGAACACCAGGAACTCCAAACACCTTGCTTCTGCTTACCATCTGCATGAGCTTATTCAGACTAAAATAACAAAGTGTGTTTCCTGATCTCCATCAACGTAAATAGAGCCATTAAGCTACAAGGCTGTTTACATTCTAGGAAAGAGTCATTGCATTCATCCTGAGTGCTCCTCGTCCCGCAGCCACAGCATCCCCACGCTGTGCTAGAAGCAGCTCCGCTGCCGCCCACAGCCCCACCAACCACTAGCTAGCACCAGGCACCAGTGCTACAGAGCCAACTTAAAACCCTTCACAAATATTAAATGTTGCTGTCCAAATTTGGCTTTATAACTAGAAACAAGGGCACATTTGAAGGATCCAGCTCTCCCAGGTGTAATATCTGGCAGGCAGAAGCGTTTTTTTAGAAGGAGCATTTTTGGTAGGTAAATCCTTAAATACTAGGGCAGAAAAGACCTGGAGCTTGCCAGTGGTGCACTTACAACAGCTCTGTCTCCTGTGTCACACAAGGACTGACACTCCAACACAAGCACGTAGAGATGGCACAGCCTCTGTCCCAGAGGATTTACAGCCTGGGAGGGGAGGGGATGGCACCAGCTGTGAGCCGTTGCATTGGAGAACATTGGAGCCAAACGCTGAGCTCTTTTGGCCAAGGCAGCCCATCTGATCATGGAGAAGTGCTGAGCACAAACGTCTCCCAGTCCCACGGGGATCCCACTGCTCCAGCTGGCACCACTTTGCCCATGCGGGGACCAGGCTCCTGGATGCTGGCAGGCACATTTCCACAACCCTGTTGGAACATGTGCCTTTCTGGATGCTGGTCTGTGTTGCTACCCTTGTTACAGCCCCAGTAGGTGCTCCCTGTAATTGTGGGAGACCATTGTTTTTTCTTGGCCTAGTTTCACCTGCAGAATTGTAGAAGAATGAGAATTCCACATTTGGAAATAATAACAAAAGGATGAAACTGGGCAAATAATGGTGCAGGCCAGGTCACACATTCCCATTTTATTAGACTCAAACCCTCCTGAAAGAATTTCCTTGAATCTGCGTGTACTAGCTAAGTGCAAATATTTTCTAAGAGGACATTCTGTTTCACAAAATGGAGGGGCTCCATTTCTGAGAGAATTACATCATAAATTATCTATTATAAATTCGGCAAGTTTCGCCTTTATGCTATCTAGTATAACTGCTCTGGACCTGCCCCCCCAAGCTCTGCTTGGTGAGCCAGTACCAGAGTTTCACGGTCCCACCAGAAACGTACCCCATTGCAAGGTCAGAGAGTTGTGTCTCTGTATCACTGCTCTTCACAGCTTGTGTCTTTGTCTTGGTCCCAGCCAAAAATACACTTTGCCTCTTGCATATGGCTCTTCCCTACTCTCTCCCTCTGTTAGCAATTAACTCACTGAAGCATTCGGGAACCAGAGTGAAAGACAACATGGGAGAAAAAAACGTAGCCCCATTCCCCGCCATGCTGACGGGGACGACACTGCTAAGCCCAGCTTTGTCCTGCAGGGCAGCGTGCAGCAGAAAGCCCACACAGTACCAACAAGCATGAGAAAGAAGCCAGTCTGAGTGAGTTTGCTTTAGCTGCTGACGTTCTGCCAACCATGTCATACGTAACCATTTAACAACAGGGCTCTTGTAAACCCGCACACCAGTACTTGCTTTTACCTTGACTTTCAAGGCATCCGAGCTATGCAAGCACTGTTTTTAAAGAGTAGAACAAATAAGGTTTTGTGCTTGTATGCGAGCAATGGTGAGGTTGGATACACCACAGCAATGCCATCACCCTCAGCAGAGCTGGTGTGTCCAAGGGAACCATCCTTCCTTGATTCAGAGCCGTTAATCAAGTGCCAGGAACCATCGCTGGTTCCAGAGCTACGCACCCGCTGGGAGAGAGGCTTTCATCACAGCCCTGCAATTAAGGGGAAATGTTAATGTTACATGTTAATAAATCGAGCATCAGTTATCCTGGGAGTTCAGAGAATTTTAAAAATGCAAGTATTTTGATAAAGCTAATCAGTTTACATACCAACTTTAATTGAACTCCAAATAAATCAGGAAGGTTTGACTTTATGCCAAGATATTCCTGAAGATAGAGAAAGTATCTCAGTGTAAGCATAGCAAGTCTCAGGCGTGACACAGGCGGGCACATCATGCCAGCATCTTGCATCTGTCCCTCCGCATCTAGAACAGTTAAAGAATTACTCAATGCTTTGCCCAGTAAACTCTAAATATTCTTACAAACCCTCAGGTTCACTTCGGGGCGAGGGAAGGGGGGCAACAGAGGGAACAACGGATGAACAGGACAGACACAGTGAAAAAAAGGATGCCTGTGGCTGGACTGTGTGTTTTAATCATGTCCAGCCCTTTCCATTTGAGGTGTATGTATCAAGTATCTGTCCAAACAGGAAGGACACAAACACGGAGTCAAAACAGCTGAAGCTCATGCACTCAAGAAGGAAAATATCTCCTGTTTGTGTGTGGGTTGGCTCTGAGGATCAGGAAATGCACAGGAGATGATGCCCAGGGGCGAGATGGTCTCAGCTATGGGATGTGCTTGGGCACACTGCAGTGGGGTCACTGGGGAATGCGCCGTTTCGAGTCAGGGCTGGAGAGAACACCACCCCTTGCTTAGAGTCAGACACCTAACCCATATGGGAGAGGTGAAAGCAGCAGCCTCAGTCCATTCTTGAGCATGTAGCAATGTTTCATTGTCAAAAAGACTGTGCTGGCCAGAAATGTTACTACATTATTCAGCATTAAGAAACATTTTCCACTTAAGAACAGACACAAGTTTGAAGCCAGTGTAAAAGCACCCTTTCAATCAGTAGTAACAATGGCATCATTCAGTTCTGCTGATGCTTCAGTGGAGGATCAGTACTTGTGCCTGTATGGTTTTAATAAAAGAAGCTAAATAATCCAGGGATGGGCTCTCCAGAGAGCCCTATGGAGGATATGTGTACTTGAAAATGAAGCACGGGATTCATGGCAGTTAAGGTGGTACTCATGTGAACGTAGCTGCCCTGGGATAAAGATGTTCCCGGCACAAGCAGAAGCTTTACAGAGCTGTATGCAGACAAGCCCCTAGAGAGGCAGAAGAGAATTATGGAGTGTTGAGCTAATTAAGTTCACAGCCTTAATTATTGGAGCACTACAGCTGATAATGCAAAACCAGCCTTGTAAACAAGCTTCTATTTTCAGCCATTCATGCCAACAACTTTCTTCAGAGAGCATCTGCTGCAGAACTCAGACTTGTCCCATCCCAAGGGCACATTCTGGAGAATGTAAAAAGACAATCTGAAGCCCTGTAGCAGCAGGTAATTAAAGCAAAAGAGATCTTGACAATTCCCATTGTTAAACAAATAATGAAAACCTGATGGAACATTTCAAATTCATATGTGGGCTGGATCATGCATGGCTTAAATGCTGGTTGCAACAACAACAAAAAAAGAATCACCAAACATGGGAATTCAGTTTTATATATGGCTTCCAAACTCACAACCTTTAGCTTCTCTTTAGAGCATCCTCTCCTGAGATGAGAGGAACAAGAGGCAGGGTCACACTCAGACCCTTTGCTAGTCCCAGTAGAGCACAGATGGAGTTGCAGTCTCACACCTTAACTGGCCCTATTCTTCCGGCCACATTAAAACTTCTCAGAGGCTCTAAAGCCAGAGGAACCATCAGATCACCTTGTCTGACCTCTTGTACATCACATGCTATAGTATTTCACTCACTTATCCATGTGCTGAGCCAAATAACTCAAATTTGGCTGAAGTGTATTTTCTATAAAAGCGTCCAGACTGAATATAAAGCATTACAAGATGAAGAAGAGAAGCCACTTCCCCCCCC
>NW_008628173.1:39275-41157 GCF_000691845.1 Merops nubicus | reverse complement strand
CCACCCCCTTTCCCCTTAGGTAGTTTATGCAGACAGCTAAATATTTGTGTCCCATTTCTAATTGGAATTCTTTGGGTTTGGCTTCCAGCCCCTGATTCTTGTTCTGCTTCTAGCCATTAGATTAAGAGACTCTGCAAGAGATTTTTTTTTTTCTCCTGACAACATACAAATCAGGTAACTTTTTGGTCATCTTTTTGATACGCTAAATGGAACACATTTGCAAAGGCTCCTGCAGCAGGGTACTCCCTCCACACAGTGAACCAACCCTCTTAGCACCTTGTAGAGTACCTTCCACTCCTCCCACCTGCACAAATCCAGGTGAAATAGCAAATTGAATGCATTTGGTAGTTATGTGCCCCAGCTGGTACATGAGGAGCCCAGGGAGAAAGAGGTGAAGGGGCATGACAGCTCTCAGCCACAAGGAAAAGTCAGGGGAGCTTGGAGATTGCAACAAACACTCTCCTGTCAGGTGCTGAGATTCTGGTTACAGCAACATCTGAAGTACCATTCGTGCTCACACAAGTGATTCACACAGCAATGAACAGAAAGCGACCCTTGGAAGAAACAGACAAACAAACAAACAAAAAAACAACCCACACACAACAAAAAAACATACCACAAAACAATGCCACAACAAACAACAAACCCCCAAAAAACCACAGTCCATACAAATACCAGGAGAGGTCATCACATCATCTAGGCTGCTGTCCTGCATAGCCAAAGCCAGGTAGCTTCCAGAGCCACCTTCACTGAGCTAAATAATTTAAACTTTGTTAAAGAGCAAGGAGCACGAGAATTTTTTTTTTTCTTAAATGGAAAACATGTGCAACAGATCCACTATTATACTGCTGCCCACTCAGTGAAGGGTGAAATGTTTCCCGTGACAGGGTGCAAGCAATGTTGTAGGGATTTGAGAGCCTCAGAGACTGTGCAGCTGGAGGGAAAGGACCATCATGAGCTGTCAACAGGTGAACAAAGATATCAAGTATGAGATGGGATTCTTGGGCATTAAAATGTACGCTTCACAATTCCCACAGCAGATGACGATTTATAACTCACCCAATTATCCCTGTCTCATGCCTGTGTATAGCAGAAATGTTAATGAGAGAACCAGAGCTAAGGGAAGACAAAAATAGACAGATCTCTACATGGTCATGCACAATATTTGACACATATTACGATACTCCAGTGCCCACTCAAGGGAATCAGGGCTGGGCAAATGGGGGAAAGAAGTTAGAGGACCAAATGACCTACTCCTACCATGAGTAGCAGTTTGAAGAACAGGAGAAGTCAAGATGCTGCACTTCAGTCCCAAGCAAGTGACGGTGACTGACGAGCCAGGCTTAGACCCCTCGGACACAGTGATCTCCTGGGCAAATCTGATCTTTAATTGACAATGAGCTTTATCATTCCATACCTTTGCCTTAACATTTTAAATCCATGAGGTTGTGCAGGTTAATGAAATCATGTGTCACTTAAGCCCTCGTTAGTGATAAACCTGACACTAAGACTCTCACCACTAACCACATCTGCCCTACATCCCAGGTAAGTTATATCAGATGGGCTGCAAGCAAACTGCTCAGTCTATGCGGCACAGAAATTGGGGGTTCCCTCCCCACACAAACTATGCCCCAGGATGTTGTTGGGTTACTATCATTTCTGTTCACCTTATTTCATAGCACTTTCAAACTTAACTCAGGCTAATCCTCCACTTAATTGCAAGGACTTAGTCATTAGGCAAGTAACATGAATTATGGTTCTCATGCTTATGAGAAACACCTTTTCTGGAAAAAGTTACCCTAAGCTGCTTAATAAATATGATAGCAGAAAGAGGGTCTAAGATTCAGAGGTCACCAGGAGCTCACTGAGAACACAAAAGTTT
>NW_008628173.1:0-39244 GCF_000691845.1 Merops nubicus | reverse complement strand
TTTTTTACATATTCTCTGGGCCCGCAAAAAAAAGCCACTAAAGAGGCTAGTGTGATCTCAGCTCCTCACAGAGAAGCAGAGCTGCGTGCTTTCCTCATTTCAAAGTAGAGGTCAAACATGGCATAATAAATTTAAAAAAAAAAAAAAAAAAAAAAAAAAAAAAAAAAAAAAAGAAGAAAGAGAGCTATAGGGCTGGTTTTACATGCATCTTTTATACAGAGTGGGTATAAGGGCCAGGGATGGAGCAGCCCCTGGGGTCCCTGACACAGCTCTTCTTCAGCAGCACAGGGAGGCACCTAGGACACAAAGATGTGATTTTAAAGTCACGAGTGTCAGCAGGGACAGAACAGCAGCTTTAATTTCTAGCATAACTTCTAATTAACAGAAGCAATAGGATTACTATGAGACCTTCGTACAGCCAAAGCATATAGGGCATCTCCCTCTACGTTGCTCTAACAAGAAACTTCATTCAGACACCAGGAGGCACCAGCATCCTGAGAGGCATGGACTTCTCATGGATGATGCTTACAGCACTTGCAGGTATCCACATGTGCACTTTCTCCAGCTGGGCAAGCTCTGCTTTTCCCTGAGCATGAGGTTTGTGTGTGCCTGTAGCCTCCCATAGGGTGCATCATAACCCACGTGTGCATCATAACGCAGATGAACTACAGCAGCACCACATGCTCAAGAAGCCACTAGCTGCTACGAAAACCACCAGCCCCCATTCTCCTCTTCCTATCACTATTATCCCAAATACCACCACACCTAAACTGCCTCTGGGAGGAACACTGCTTTGCATATGGTGCCCACCTTATTTCTGAGCATATAATATTCCATGTCTGTCTGCAGTTTCACACCAAGGCACTCCAATACTGAGCAAGCCAAAGCCTTCATGTCTGCTATGATGAGGGATGCACTGTGGCAGATAAATCTCCAGGGTACGTGCAGTCTATTTGTCTTTACTTGCAACAAGCCAAAATAAGGATGCACCAAAACACCTAGTGTTATTCTCCTCCTCATCTCTTCCATTGCCTTGTTCACCCAGTGAGATAAACCCCTCCCAAGGACAGAATCCTGTGTGAGCTCAAGTCCCAGCCTTAACACAGGCTGTATTTAACTTTTTGTTCATAGACTCCAGCAGTGGGAATCAGGCTCCCTTGGTGCCTGAGGAGGGGGCTACCAGAGAGCTGTGTTCCTGTGTTGAGATCTGACAACTCAAACAGCACAAAACCAAATGGCACTGAAATGGCTGGCACTGAATTATAGCATTGGAGGCATTCTTCCCTTGGGAAGCCAGCTCGAGGAACATGTATCATGGAGGTGTCTCCATCCACAGGCACACTCAAGCCTCAGAGCTGTGCAGGTAAGCAGGAGGCAGCATCAATGTCACAGTGTGCAAAAGCATGTGGTGCCATCCAAGGCCTTGAGAAAGCTACCAGCATGGATCTGCCCAAGGTCCCAGCCAGCAGTTCTGCAGAGCATAAAACCCTTAAACCTCATGTTTCTAGAACTTAAATCTGCCATTTAAAAGCTTAAACGTTATGCAAACACTAATAAAACCACCATCCACCAGCTCTGCTGGTACAAAGCAGCTGGATTTGAAGTTGGATAATTCACTTAGCATAAGCTGAGCTTCACAGTGCTCTTGAACAAGGACAGAGGGACTGGAGGAGCATCACTAACAGCAAAACATATCTGCAAGAACTACCAGGTTGTTTCTGTTTACTGCTCAGGGTACTAACAAATCCAACAAAGAGAAAAACACCTGTACTTTCCTGCTACAAAGGTAATGTGAGTAGCCCAAATGCATGAGGTAACTCACACATAAGCTTTTATAAACAATGGCTGTGACTATTTCTGAGGTTTGGGACATAATTGTCCCAAGGGGACACATAGCTATGTGACACATTGCCCCTCTCTGGGATTCACACTCTCAGAGGAGTCCACTGAAGCTAAAGCTTTTATTGCATTTTGTTTCAGGGCTAGGTAATTTTATGACCATTAATAACACAATTAAGTAAGATACACCTATGAAAAGGTAATCAAATGTCATGCATGAATCCAGAGTCAGCAGTGGTTCATTACAAGAGTGCTGAGGAAATGGCCAAATAATTATGTTTGAAAGGAAACAGGAGATGTACTCATATATTAGCAATTAGCAATATTTACTTATATATCAAGAAACCATACACCAGTGAATTAAAAAAGGACTGGTGCTTAGAGTCATGGCACACAAGCACAGCCAGCTCAGAAGGTGCTTCTCTTGGGGTGAGATACTCCAATGCCTAGATTACAGGCTGGAACACAAAAAGGCATAGATATGACCTAAATCAGGCATCACCACCTTGGTGATGGAGGCATCCCTCTGCTGATACAGCAGTGGATTAAACTGTGCAGCTAGACAGTCCTGGGCTGAGAGGAGATAAATCAGATCAAGGAGTAGATCGGAAACCAGGAGTGGGAAAGAAACATGGCCAGTCCCACTGAAGACGGGCTACATCATGCTCACAGCAAGAACATCTCACTGATCTTCTGCTACAGCCACCTCAGGAAGCTGCTGCCCCACAGCTGTGACAGATCTGGGTGGTGACAGCAGCACTGCTGGCTCTCAGCCAGCAGCCTGTCTGCTCCTGTGCCAACACGGGGGTCAGCGGGACGTCCTGGGGTAATGCACCTGGAGCCACAGCAGCCCAGCACCGTCTGGGGGCACGGTATCAGTGTATGTGGTGCCCACCACGTGGTTTTTTCTGAAGAGGTTTCCTGGAAGGTTAAAGTGCCTCCAACAGCATCAGAGGAGCACACAGCTGACCCGACCAACAGCAATAACAACTGGGGGTTTGTTTGTGGAGCAACCTCCACGTCCCGGTGCCACACCAAATCACCCTCACGGTCGGTGTTCAGCGTGCAGAAAGCAGCCTAAGGCTGGGGCTACAGCAGAGCATGTCACCAGCCAGGAGGCACTTCTGCACCCAGTGCAGTGACACTGGGCTCTGCTTTAATCACACAGTTCCCTGCACTGCACTGGCCCCTTGGGGTCCTTGGCTGAGTGTGGAAAGGAAAGAGATGCTACAGAACTTGTCACAAAAGATTTCTGGACACAGGCAATTTGATCACAGGGAAGGAAGAGCAGGTTGGGACTTATGTGGGAAACAAACCCCCAAGAACCACCTTATAGGAGGGTAAGGAAGAGTGTTTTTCTCCAAACTCCATGCAGACCATCAAAAAAAACCCAAACCACAAAAAAAAGCATAAACTCTGACAAATTAAATATAAAAGCATAATAAAGCAAATAAAAAAGATTTTAAGAAACAACTTACTAAAGCCTTAAGAACTAATAAAAGCTTTTTTCAAACACACCAAAAGAAGGAAGCCTGCCAGAGTCTGTAGAGCCAGTAAATGGCTGAGGCAAAAAGATAAGGCTGTAGCAGAAAAGCTAAAACAATTCTTGGCATATGTATGAAGCAGCTTAAGAAGGGTCCCAGAGCAGAGCCTTGATCTACGTGGGACGAGCCAGAGGAATGTCTCCAGCTGCAGCATCAGCAACAGAGGTGCAATGACAGGGGCTTGTGGAGAGATAGGCAGGACAGGCGAGCTTCAGCCACTGCTCCTCACTGCAAAGGGAATGCCAGTGCCAAGAAACCACAAGGTGGGAATATCAATGCACACCACCAGTGCCAGCCTCCCTCGCACGTACCCTGTGTAAATAAGCAGAGGAGCTCGTTACCAGAAGGGCGCTGAGGGTACCACAAGGCTGGATGGATTCCCTGGGCTCTGAGACGAGCGAGCGTAAGAAATCCACCATCAGCAATGAGCACCGAGCTGTCAGTGGAGCCCTGGCAGTTCTGCAGTCCTCCTGTCCAGGCTCTCTGTTAAAGGTGAGAGATGCAGGAGATCCTTCCAAGGGATCTCCTCCCAGAAGCACTCCCCAAATGGGTGGAAGGCTGAAGGCAAACAACCAAATGAAACTCACTATCACACTCATTATTGCTTTAGACTGTTCTTTGGGAAAACGTCCCAGCCATGATGACTTCTCATAATTAAAATTAAAGCAACTTATAATTAAAGGATGACAGCAGAGAAGGGCAGGATGGTACTTTGAAAGAGGACAGCCTTTTGAGGGTTCAGAAGGATTTTGCTGTGGGTCCTAGAGAAACTGAGGATTGTGCCTACAACCACACTGGAAATCCTTGGTCATAATAAAACCTGAACCACCAGGAGCTGAGCAATGCATCAGTTCAAGTAATGGTTGCTTCCAGCACAGATTTTGTGATTTGGTATGAAGCATATTCTGTCATCATTCATATGGCTATGAAGACCAGCCACAGTACCACGGACGATGAAATTAGGACCAGGGTGCTATTCCTGAGCAATGTGTTCTTTCCTTCACAGGATACCTCCCTGGAGAGTCTGGTGCAATGTTGTTTCTAACAGGGTTGTATTATTAAGGTTAATATCGTTTTCACAAAAAAAAACCCCACGCAAATATAGGAGTGGCAGAAAATTTGGGGGTTGGATGTGTAAATGTGTAGGCTAAGGAAAGGTGTCATTTTTTAACTAGACTCTTTTTTTTAAAAATCCAGTCTCCTCTGAGCACTGCACATGCCCCTTCCCCTCACAACCCATTTGCCCCTGCCATTTTCCAGCCTCGGCTTTTCACCACTGAACTTTCCCAAGGGATCAGGCTGCTAGTGAGACATGCTCCAATCCATTTCTCAGACATACAAAGATGGATTTAACCTAGCAGGGCATGGACAAGAGCGCTGCACAGCCACCACGGTCCCCTGACATCCACGGGAATGCAGCACTAAGGGAGCTCTGTGGGACACAAACCCAGGAAGCCCAGCACCTGGAGGCTGACATTTTCTATATATGAGCCTAATTCCCATCCACAGCACCCTGGAAAATTTCAGGATTCAGCTAAAAAAATAGCTTACAGATTATATATTTAGGTTTTTTTACAAAAATAATAGGTCTCAGTTTCTCTTATTCACTTAGACCTCCTTGGGGCAGGAAACAAGAGCTTCAATTTGGCTGTAGCAAGGGGAAATTTGCAGATGAATGGAAGATGGCTTTGCTCCTAGAAACGCTGGCATAACGACTTCACAGAGAGATACTAAAGAACTTCAAGCTATTCAATTTATTCTAGTGACAGATAGCATGTCAATCACCTCTTAAGCACCAGAATACATTAAAAAGGTTTCTTTTTTTTTTTTTTAATTATAAGTTACACTCTAATTTATCAAAGCCAGGGTAATTTTTAGAGACAGAATGAAGCAAGACAAATGTATGTACTAGAAATAAGCCTCCTTTTTATACATACATACAGTGAAGGCAGTTAATCATTGAAACTATTTATCTACATTGTGGAGGATTCTCCATCACATGTTATCTTTTCAAAGCAAGAATAGAAAATTTTATTAAAATCTCCTCTGGTTCAACCGAAAGTTGTGAGATTTAAGTAGGAATTTCTGAATATGAATTTTTGTTCAGTGTTATGCAAGGCAGACAAGATTTTTGTATTAGTGCCTACCAAAAGCCAAGAATGATTGTAATGAGAGAGGTTTCCCATTAAAGGAGATGATATTAAGTGCATTAAACTGTATTTCTTTGAACTACTCTGAAAATTTTTGCTTTGATATATATATTCTTGTTCAGTCAGTGTTTATTCAGATATCAAAAGGTACTAAAACTAATCACAGGACTTTTCCTTAACATATATTTAATATAGCACAATAGACTTACTGAAGCACGTACAATATCTGAAGTGTATTAGGAGTTTAAAACCTTATAAAACTATGGATTTCTAACCCAGTGCTATGAATGCATTTAGGGATTTGAAGGGATGTGGCAGGATATTAGTTCCCACCCTCCGTCCATCACAGCAGCAGGGTGAAGAGAAAGCTCCCTCAGTCCCTCTAGCAACTGAGATAAAACATTAGAGCCCAATAAAGAATTTATGCTGGACTCATTTAGGTCTGGGTGCATGAAGGTCCTTCTCCTCTGGCTGCACACGTGTCCTTTGCTAATACAAACAACCGCCGATGAGAAAGAATGCTGAACTTTGGGTCAGAACTAAAATAGGTAGAATAGTCAAGTATTAAATTAAACAGAGCTCTGGATCAAACTTTTCCACATTAGACTGAGCTCCAGCTTATGCACACTGCACAACCTCTTTTAGTCAACACAGACACAATCAGATCTGATTCATATTCCAGCTAAGGATCAGCTCTTAATTCCTTTAAACGAAATCCAGACCCAAGGTGCCCCACGTTCCTGTGCTGTGTGGATTCTTAAACATTTTCCTCCTTTGTGTACACACTTGGGACACACAAGTACACACCACCTTGGAGCAGGCAGATACACAAAGATTGCTTTTCAACAGGCACACTCCTCACCAGTAAGACACAGCAAGTAAGAAAAATCAGGCATTGTCCACAAAAGGCAAACTCATAGTAGCTGTCCCTCACTCTCCCAGGCGTGCTTCTGCACCAGCCACATCATAACATCTTTACATAGTGCCACTGTGCTGGTAACGTAAACTTGCCCAACATCTAAGGCAAGATTATTTTTTTTTTTCCCAACCAAACCACAGCCAGATTTTCGAGTGCTTCAGTCCAGCTGCCTCAAAATCAAAGCTTTTATACTATCTGTAAAACTGTTTGAGCCAGCTCGTCAAGAGCTCCCTATTTATGCCGTTTTGTTTATCTCCAAGCCCTTTCCATAGGTTATATCTGTGCTGGGGGAGAAAGGAGTGGTCAAACCTGGACTAATCTGGGTCATTAACTGCAGCATCTCACATCACCCTCATCCTGATGGTGGGGAAGGCTGCATGCCCTCACCCAGTGCTGTCCCTTGTTCTCAGTTGTTTTTATTAACACACATGTGCCACAGAGAATCAACAACTGAAATACACTTGTTTGAAACACCTCTAAATAGAATCTGAAGAGAAAGAATGAAATTAGCTAATGAAGCTATTGAGTAATACTGGAGTTGGCCGTTAAGGCTTCCTGTATGATTTCTCTTCTCAGTTTGACAGAGAACTTACTGTAGTTATTCTTTGAATATATTTTTGACACCTATTTTGTAATGATTTCATCCAAACCAAACGTCCTTGGTTTGCTTTTGAGACAAATACTACCTCACAGTCAAAATACATCACAGATACTATTACCTTCTTAGATCAATGGATGTCAAAAAGGAAAACAAATTTGTTCTTGGTTGGTCTAGGTTAGACCAATGTTTCTTGTCATCTTATTATTCCAGAAGTGTTTTATAAATTGGTTCATAGTTTGCTCTAGTATATTCTTCATTATCAAAGTCAAAATGACCAGTTTATAATTACCCAGATCTCCTGTTTTAGACAAGAAAAATTATGCTTGTTGCACATGCAACAACCCATCCTTTATGGACTATTGGCAATGGCTGTTCCAGTAGAGCACTGTAAAGACTGGATTATCTACATAGTCCCCAAAATCTTTTCCTAAACCATTTTCTCACCCCAGCTGCATGCAAGCCCCACATTCATGGATGCTTTTGGAAGGGCCTCTTCTTCTGTATCCTTCACAATGCCAGCTAGGCTCCAGCACAATTCCCATTCCCCAGAACCACACACCAGCACAGCTTCACTCAGTCCACTGCCACACCACAGCATCAGTTCAGCCACATTTCTCTGTCCTTCCCGGGAGCAGAGCAGGTGGTCCCAGGCAAGTCACCACGCCCTGGATGTGGAAAGCTGAGATTCATCCCTCTCTCAAGGGTTAATAACAGAACCTGGCATTGTGTGGTGTAAATAGAGTACACATAGCCCAGCAGAGATTAATTGGACAGGCTCCAGAAGAAAAAACAACATTCATACCACAAGAGAGTGAAAGCATGGCTGATTTTGGGTGTGGAAGATGCTGGAAAGCTAGGACAGGCATCCTTGTTCTGCCTTTGAAAACCCCTAAGTATTGCTTACTATTAAATGATGCCCATTCTTGAGCTCTGTCCTGTGCCAGCTCAGAACTAGGCATTCACCACACAGGACTGGCCCTTGCATCAATTACAAGTCACACTTTGACATCAAGGAGACAGTGGACCCGGGGAAGCACTATTTCTGCATGAGCAATTTCACTCTGCCATCATCAAGTACCACTGTGGGTAGAGTCAGCCCCAGTGCCAGCAGCAAGAGTGTGGCTTTGGACTCTGAGCATGGGCTCACCAGTGGTTGTTTACATGTGTTTGTCTGAAGTTAGAAGGAAAAAAAAAATAATAAGAGAAAAATGAGCATTTTAATTTCCCAATAAAATCTATGCCACAGTATGAGTCATTGTTTGCTTTTTTACACTAGTTGGGAAAGGTCTTCTGGTTTTAATAACTAATACTGCTGAGTTCAATAAAAAGCACTTAATTTAATTTAATCCAAACCCTGATTAATGCCAGCTTCCCCTGGAATTTTATCTTTGTTTTAATTTGAGTCACTATGTTAAAGGGAGAAAAAAAGACAGAAGGGGATAGAAGTCAATTAGTTCCTGTGCTTGTTTCTGAGCAAAACACTGGAAAGTGGAAGATTGACAGGTACGGTCTGAGAGTCTATTTTTCTCTGTTCCTTGGGCTGACTTTCCCCTAAGAATGTAATGTTTGCTTAGTCTTAAAAAAGGAAGCTTAATGGCTCACAGCTCAGTTTGGAAAATAAAATATTCCAGGGCCAATTAGTATCAGATTTCTTTGCTGGAAGTATATTGCTTTTAATGTGTTAATATTCAAGAGATATGCTACTGTTTAATTGGACACAGAGAGCCCTTAAAGCCTGAAATTTCTAACATGAAAACAGCCAGCCCCATTCATGAGCTCTGGAGTGGCCACAGAAGGAAATAATCTGGGATAAAACCTGTGATAAGAGGTTCAAATGTCTGCACGTATGTTTATTCGGATTCAGATCTTATACAAACCACCAGTGCTAACAGATTTTTTTTTCAGTCTGGAAAACTGAATATTCTAGAGTGGGCGAGCTGCTGATAATGGAGTTCAACACTCTCCATGGCTGCAGGGGGATCTGCTCTGCCCAGCATCACACAGGAACACTGTGACAGTGCCAGCACTGGGATCCAGCTCTCTCACATCCCTCACCAGTGCCTTAACGACAAGTAAACATTCCCTCTCCTCTTGCACTCCTCTATCTTATTCTGTGCAAGGAGTAAGCCAAGGTCCTGCCAATGGTTTAATTACATGATCGCATACTCTTGTAATGCATATATGCAAGGGAACTGAATTAAGGTCACATGGGCCTGGGTATTTTCTAACTTTTGTATGACTGATTTCTGCAGCTTTACAGAGAAGGTTTTGGATATATTGTCTAGGATTACCTTTCACTATAGAAACAAGAGAAACCGAAATGAAACCAAGCAAATGTTTCAGGGCTACTTGCAAATTTCTGCAGCAGAACCTTAATTCAGGACCTTAAAGGAGCAACACAGACCTCGGTCTCTTCAGCAAAGGGAGCAACTGATGGGAGCTGAAGGCTGGAGCAGTAATTACATAACAGGCACTTCAGTGCACAGTGGGTGTAAGCTGTCTTCCCCCCACCTCCATCAGTCAGGGATGCTGGAAATTAGCAGGTCCGAGCTCTTTGCTGTGGAGGCACTCAGCAGCACTCTGGCGTAGGCAGGCGTTGCATGTTCATGGTCAGATATCTCCTTGAACAAGAATTAAGTTTTTTTTGTGTGTGTATATTAAAGATCTGCAAAACTATGAGCAAATGGTGCACAGAGAGAAGGGCAGGGGGAAACTTCCCCAGATTTGCTTGCTCCTAGCTCATCCCATCATCCTGTGGCATAGGAGCTTAAGGAGACCACTGCTGTAATCTGCTAGCCTACAGCAGTGGGACAAGAACTGTGCTGGCTGGCACCCTTGGGCATTGGTGGCATGAGACATTCCTACCAACCTCCTGCACCAATGCCTTTTCCAAGGAGATGGAGACTGAATGGCTGAGCGCCTTCTCCTAGCTATAGTGCAGAGCTGGCCCAGGAGATGAAGGCCAAGGCCAGCCAGGAAGGACGCAGAAGGACTAGGCAAGTCCTTCCAAAATGCAGCAGAAAAAGCAAGCTCCCTCCTCCAGCACCCCTCCATGCCCAGGTATATGCATCAGCACCAGCCCAGGTCAGGCACTCTGGTGTCCCGTGCCATGGGAGCTGGGCTGTCTGGTGCTTAAGGGGCTCTCCTCTCCTCTGCTCCACAGAGTCCTGGGAGCAAACCACTACTCTAGTGAGCATGAGAGTCACTGAGACAAAGGAAGGGGCACAGACAACACCCTCTTCTCCTTTCACAGCCCTGGTTCCAGCCCTCACCCTTCCCCTGCTAACATGAACACAGACAGAGGCAAAACCAGAAAAGCTACACTAGCAAAGAAAAGAGTCAACAAAAAGCATGAAGGAATTCAAGTTTCAATAATGGTCTTTTCAAAAAGTAGAAACTTGTGAAGGAAAAATGAAAAATATGTTGGTGGAGAAGGTCTATAGAGGACCTTGGGTTCTCAGTTGTGCATAGATTAGGTAACAAAGCTCATTACTCAGAGCTACTGAGAGGGCCTCATGAGAAGATGCTACCACCAACCATGACCCTAGGTGCTCAGAGCTAACCATCTGCACCTTGCAGATCCCTGGAGAAACTTGGGCTTTCCTGCCCACACCAGAAATTACAGGAAAGGGACTTTAGGCACTGCCCCTGTACCTACTAGGAAATTCATTCCCTGTGGTTTTTGGGCAACCCTTCTCTAATAAAAATTAAACAAACAAATGCAATAAAGAGTTTTATTCAGAATAGAGGCCAATTTGCTACTAATGGCAGCATTAAGGTCCTAAAAGGGTATTGAATTACAGAGCCGTAAAGCCACAGAAACCAGCCTGTAGTTCTAAAATAACTACAGGTGCCAAAATTAAGGAGAACCAAATTACTAACCTGTTTCCAATGCTGGCCTCCAAATACTCAACACAACATGAAAAACAAATGCCAAACAATTGGATTTTTATTAAGAAAAATTTCTTTGAATATTTTAAATGTGTTTCATTGTGCAATTTCTATATTTGCTCTGTTTCTGAAAGAATTATTCACCTAATAGATAGATTAATGAGATGACACTAAGCAGAGGTGGAAGGTCATGTATGATCAGAGCACTTTCAGACAGTGTTTATAAAAGCTATTTAACAACACCAGGGATGAGTATGTTGTACTTAAGGCTAAGTGCTTCTAGGAGGGGCTGAGCACCTGTGTTGCCCATCACACACAGGGCTTTAAACCAAACCAAATCTGCCTTTGTGTGAAGGATGGCAATTCTCCTGGATGACAGAGAATGAGATTTCCTGTCAACTGACCTCCCACCTCCCAGGCGATGGAAAGTAGAGTCCGTCATTGGTAGCACCATCGTTCAATTTGGAAGAGCAAATGTTCCTTGCCTGAGAATGTAAAATTTGGATTCAACACGCTAGCTGCCTGTGCAGCCACATGAGGCAGGATAATGGCACATGAAAGAAGAGGTCAAATTTACTAAGTGTTGAAGAGGTGTCATCAAGAGCCACATATTACTTCAAGATGTGTCTTCGGCAGCAGAGCCCATGCGAGCCCCTCACACAGAAATCTCTTCCACCCGCTGGGAGTTGGAGAATTCCTCCCAGCCTCAGTGGAAGTCGCTGATCTGCACAGGCTTGCATAAGATCCGGCTCTTTTTCCTGCTCCGTCCTCCCTTAAAGAGCCACAAAATAAACCAAACTGATGGGGACAAGCTTTTGGCAAACCCCTGTGCTTGCATCTTTCCTCTTTGCAGAACCCTGTGCTTTATCTACAGCCAATTAAGCTTTTTCAGAGCAGTGATTGTATCCCCACATTATCCAAAGACCTTCCTTCACCTCCCTCAGCTTTCACGTTGCTTCAACTTGAGTTGTCAGTTTCCTCTCACAGGTAGCAGCAGCTTCATGTCTCCCAGGGGTAGGAGAGGCAAATTTTTACTTCTCTCCCACCCCTGCAGAAATGCTCCAAACATCTCCGACCTGTTTGGTCCCCCACTATTAGCACACCTCCCTGTCTCTGCCTTTCCAGTTGAGCAGTGCAGAGCAGGTGGGAATTGCCTGCCCAGGGTCAGGAAGCCCAGCCAGCAGCACTGGCTCTGCACAGCACGACACTTCTTCCTCACTGCTGTCTTCCTCACTGCCACCCCCCTGCCACTTTCCAAATAAAACCATCGCCAGCACAACTGTCGGGAGCAAGAACAATGTGCTAAGGTATTCACCAAGGCAAACAGAGAAGCCATCAGGCTCTCCACAGAGTAAACACAAGCTAAAATCCCAAGTCACATAAATCATGTGGCTACATGCAGTTCTGGGGGAGAGGAGGAAGAAACGGAGGGACTCATTTGTCTTGTGCCAGCCCTGGAGGCCCCCTCCCAAGACCAAAGCAACTCATACAGAGGCATTGATGATGCACTGCCTGGTTTGGCCAAGGCCAGGGAGCTAGCTAGGAAGAAGACCCTGTCATGCCTGTGCAGATATCTGCTCCCGGGCTCCTCCAGGACAGTTTTCAGCCTCAGAACCAGCTAATGCCTCTTCTACAATGGGAGAGCTGCAACCAAAATACAAAGCCCCTCTGTTTGATTCCCTGCTTACAGGAAGTGGCTTTTGCTTCTCAGACTGTACATCACAGCCACTTCTAAGAAAAGATCTGCAGCTTCAGATTATGGTGTTGAGATTCGGACGAGCTGAGGGTTTGACCTGGAGAATGACAGATCTAGCTGACTCTTCACAGGACGTGTCCCCTAAAGATTACATATATAGGCGGATTATCACAACATATAAAGTAATTCTAGTTCCCCAAGTGTGCTTGGGCTAGAGGCACCGTGCAAAGGGACCTCTTACTGTCTCTTTTGCAACTTCTTTCTGAAATGCAGGAGAAAAGCCACACAGGAAAACAAATTGGGGGCAAGTATCTAAACTCTCCTGAGCGTCAAACAGCCTTAGACATGCCAAGGAGCCATAGGAGGTGCAGGAGGAAGAGGAGAGGGTCTTTCTTACTGCACCTGCCCTTTGCCAACCCCCAGCACGAGTCACTGCATTTTGTGGCCTAGCCACAGGTCTCCATCCTTCCTTAGCAATACTCCAGTTATGATAAGTGTCTGGAACACCCCATTTATATCCCATGTGTTAATTTTCAGCAGAAACAGGATTTGCCAGTCTGCTGAAGATGCCCTGAACCAGACTCAGCAGAGTAGCAGCCAAGAGTAGCATCAAGATCTCTGCTCCTAATGGCCCTTAGTGCCCCAGAGGACAGTCACTCCATCCACTAACCACACCATTGTAAGGTGCACTTGATAAAAACATTTCAGGCTCTTCATGCAGCAATTTGTCAGCAACTCTCACCATAAATTGCATGGTATGGAAGCAGGAGATAGTCACTGCATTAGAAAACAAAAGGGCTGCCACAGTTGGAGTGTAACACATTCTCCAGACTATTTCTCCTTTTCCACACAACTCTCTGTGGACCGAGGTCCTGATCTGCTCAGCACTAACACTTGATTTAGTATTTTGATTAAATCTGCTATACACTCCTAAAATGTTTATTTTTCTTTCAGTGGAAATATATCTATTTAAATACATATATGTCCTTGACTGTTTTGCCCAAACCTTCTTGGTTGTCTTCCAGTTGCACCACAAAGTTACACAGGGTAGTACATCAGTACAAGTGCTATACAGGCACAGGGTTAACTGATCCCTAAATCCCTAAACGAGCATGGCAAAGGACATGAAAAAAAATGAGGTAAAGTATTAGCATTAATATTTAAAAGTACAAGCATTTTCACATATTGAAGTGAATGATGAAGCCAGCATTTTCAGAAGACTTTAAATTCACATGTGATATGAGACTAAGCATTTTAGAACAAGCAAATGTTCACTGAGAGTGGAAACAAGGGTTGGCTGTGTGTATTGAATAACTTACTCCAAACTTGGGTACAGAAGTTATTCATGTGCTTTGTGTTACACAACCCTCAAGTTCAGGTCTCCTTTTGCATTATTTGGCTGTTGAAGAAATTTTGATCTTTGCACAAATAGTAACACAAATATTGAAATATTTAACTTATTTTTGATTTTCTGATAAACTCTACCTGGTTAAAAAAAAAAAAAAAAAACACAAAGAAAATAAAGAGATAATTACAATAAGATGCTGAAACAGTGAACAGCAGTTATTTCTTAAGTCAGTAGCCTCACATTTTATGTGCATGTCTGAGTTTATAACATCCATGAGTACTGCATGTTGGTTTAACCTGTATTGCAAAGCTCAGGCAAAAAGATTAATTTAGCTCTCTTACAAGTCTCTCCAGTGGTAGAATATGCTTTGCTTCAACAAAGACACTGCAGGTAATCCAGGAAATTGCAAGAAAAAGACATTAAGGCAGTGCCATATGTGATGTTTCTGATACCTACAGAGATAAGGTGACTTACAAACTTTCCCATCATGAAACAGATAGAGAAGAAAGAGCATTTTTTTGCTATATAGGAAGCAACAACTTGAAAGTTGTTGAATTTAGGAACTTGAAAGTTCCTAAATTGATCTGAAACATTAATGGTGAAATATTTGTTTTAAATTAGTAATATACTTGCACTTTTTTTTTTCACTCTTCATTTACAAAGTTAGTGTAAGAACAGGGAAGTTCCGAAAATCCTCTTAAGTAGTAGTTGACAGTAGTTTTGTTCAAGTCCAGAAATCTATTTGAACCTCAGTATAAAACCTGTCTTTACCTAGTGTCACTTCTTTGCAAGGACTGATTTTATCCTCAGTAAGATCAGCCCTGATGCTTCTGAATCTGAGCTGTGCTAAATGTATGGGACATTTGCTTCCAGAGACTTGCCAGAACTCTGCTGCCTCTGAGTTTTCCTATCTCTACCTGTAAGCTTTGAAAATTATTTTCTTTTCCTCTATTTATTGAAAACCTAACCATGCCTATTTACAGACACAATCACTTTGCACCAGACACCATGGTCATGGCCTTGGGAGAGTGCTCCTCTCCCTGTACCAGCGCAGCACTGGCTTGGCAGTAACACAACTGCCAGTGGCGGCTGCTGAAAGATGGACAGTTGTCCTCTTGCCAAGACTGGGTATGTCAATGTATCCAGCACTTTGAGAGGTGCTGCCTATCTATACACTCAGGACAGAATAAACCCCCTCCAAATTGCTCCAGATAAGGCAACCAAGTGTACAAGAAGCCATCGTCATCACCCTATATAGCCATAGTTGAAAAGCAATTATCCCACACCCCTTATTTCTTCCTACTCTGAGAAGCCAAGACACTCTAAAGCAGAAAAAAAAGGGATGGAAGCTGCTCGAAGTGCATATGAATAGCACATTTTGAAGAATTTGATGCCAGTACATAACCTGATTTTTCCCATGCACTGTCCACATGCACATTGATAGAGCAGGCAACCCTCAAATCCCTCTTCCAGGGCACAGTCACAACATAGGGAATAAGTCTAGAGTCTTCACAAGGACCAAGGCCAAAGGACTGCTGTGCCAAGTGCTGTACCAAGCCTGGAAAAATGATACAACAGACTAGCACCTGGCAAAGATACAGAATAGCCTCCAGACTATCCAGCAAAACACACTGACAAGTGTTTCTCAGAGACACTACTGAATACCCCACCACTGGACAACCTACAGGACACAACCAGTTATTCAACCTTGAAGTATTTGCATGAAGTCTTGACAAAGCTCATCCTTGAGTTGCTCACACTGGCGGACATGCGAAGCCTTACCAAAAAGGCAAAGAAGGGAAGGTGTTTCCCAAATGTTATTTTATGTAACTGTGATAAAAGTTTCCCCAGAGAGTACAGAAAGGGTAGAAAGTCGTTCAATGCGCACACAACACAGGGATGCTGCAAACATGCAGTAACTCTGATGCTCCAGATGTGCCCTGTGCATATCCAGATGTGCTCCCATTTGAAGTCTCTGCTATTCCCAGATGAATTGGTGACTTGGCACGCGTGCCAGAGTAGCTCCCAAACCATGATATCCCTGTGGCACAGTTGAGTGGCACATGCTAAGAGACTGCCCAGGCACCTCTGCAGCAATTTAGTCCTGCCCCAGAGCAGAGCATTCTTGCTGCTGGTGCGTATTGGCACCACGCTTCTCAGCGGGCAGCATTTAAGGGCTTTTATCCTATCAAAGTGAAAGCCAAAAGTGCTGGATTACACCATGGAGAGTTATATGGAGAAGGCAGCAGAACGGATGCACAGTCAACAACCATCTGAAATTTAGATGCGTGATTTGCTGTTAGTTGATTTCTTCCTTGTGGTATCACCCAGTCATTCAGGTTGAGGATGGGCTGTAGCCAAAAATCCTTTGCCAGAATATGCTCTGAAGAAATAACCTCAGCTTGGAATACAGCCTGTGAATATCTGCTCACTCAATTCTAGTAAAACACCGAAGGGAAGCAAGTCTTCAAGCAGTTCTGGTTTCTCTTCCTCTTTTTCCTGTTGCTCAGTTAGGAGATGGTAACATACGAACTTTACTATTTCTCTCCTCTTCTATCATCTGCTCAGGAGCCCACTCACTGCTAGCTCACACTAACACTGATGTTCACACTTCTGTCCAAAAAGCCTGGTGTTCACTTTTCATGTGGAAGGTGACGGAGTGATTGCTTGCTTCAGCCCAAGCATTTTGCTGTGTGCATTTGGCTTTTTTTGGGGGATGGTAGGATTTTCTTTTCCCTGGCTTTTTTTTTTTTTTCTCCTGATTTACCTTTCCAGTTCAGACAGCTCCACTGATGCATTGAACGCCCTGTAAATTCCCCTAAGAATCAAGAAATAATTATCCTCATGCAATCAATACATCTTCATCTGCGTGCTAAATTTCGGCAACACGCAGGCAGAATAAGCAATGACATTAGGAGGTCTGAACCATGCCTGCATCAGCGGGTACCCCAGCAGGCTTTTGGACTGTCATCCCATGCTTGGGCCCGCCACAGTAGGCCAGCTGAAAGGTGGGTAAAACAAAGTAGAGAGAGAAGGATGAAAGCCAGGTGCCCACTGTCTTCCAGCAAGCTGCATTACACGAGGCACCTACACCTTTCATTCCTGATGACAGTACCCAGCTCCTGGGAAGAACTGGAGAGATTTTACCATCTGGCCAAGCACAAAGGCAGAAGGGCAGAGACAAACCCAGAGGACGGAGGATGCACAAGTGAGGATCATCTCTGCTTCTCCCACAGTCTGCAATGGGACATCAGCCATGACTTGTGCCAAATTTCCTAGAGACAATTTCACAGGTCAGTTGCTCCTTGCTCTGGAACCCTTTGCAGCAAGGTTCGCAATACGCTAATCCCACATAGATCTGACTAGCACAAACACCATCATCTTCAGTGCTGCTTGGCACAGCATAATTACAACTGCTTGAAGTTGGCCACTGGTCACTTGTCCAAGGGATGGTGCTGTAAATTCAGAGAGCAGGGGAGTCTGCACAGGAACAGTCCAGGAGAGAGTGGGAGACAGCTGTTTCATTTCTACATCTTACATGAAAATATTTCCATGAAGTGTAATGTTTGGAAAATGTCTAACAACCCAGTTCATGCTTTCTACAGATTATGTGGACTTAGCATTTCTGTTTTCTATACTGGGAGAGATGAATAGAGAGATAAAAGGAAGCATGAAAATACAAGACACTTGGAATGCAAGAGAATCTACAGAATGTGCAAAAAAATGTAGGAAAAGCTAAATAAAAGAAGAAAAGACAGATGAGATATTGTCAAGGCAGCCCGTGAAGCAGCAGAGTCCCAGTTCAGAGGTGGAATCATTAAACGACAAGCAAGGCAGCTCTTACGGAAAGCCTACATCATTTTTTAACCCTGGAATTCACTAGGGGGAGCGTGCAGACAAGGGTGAATGCCAGAACAAATCTGTTTTCCAGAAGAAAAAACGGGAATATATCACAAGTTCGGTCACCCCAGACCAGGGGCTCTGCGAATGAGGTGGCTTCTGCTCTGGCCACACTTGAGGCATGTCACCCAGCAGCTCTTGGGAAGCTGAGAGACATCCACCACCCATCGCACACAGCAGCAGCCATGTAAAAGCAGGTTTGCTCGCCTCCAGAGCAAGGACCAAATACCATCCTCCTGTAAACAGGAAGTGAAGAAGTGCCACAGAGAAAATCTGGTGAATTTGCTTGCCTTTTGCCTGGATCTAGGAAAGAAAGCTATTAATCCTACCTCCCCTGCCTCCTCTAGCCTGTCAAAAAAATCTGGGATTCTGCTCCAAAAAACGCCACAGTGCAATCAGCAGCTTACACTCAAGTTACAGTCCTTCTGCATCCCAGACACAAGTGAGCAGCACGTCAGACACAGAGCCACCGTGTCCCACACCCTCTGCTGCAAAGAGGAATAGGAAAGTACAGAGCCCTGGGGGAACAGATGCAGTAAGAGGATGGAGCAGCCCAGCAGCAAAGTACAAAGCTCAGGCAGAAAAAGGAATTTTAGGCACGGAACAAATATAAGGTCTTGCCTCAAAGCAAGACCACAAGACAGAGGGCTTTCCCATTGATCCAGAGGGAATATCTCCATCTAGGAAGGGACCATAATGGACTAGGACAGTCTGGCAGGGATTTCTAAAGTATGGATCCTTGTACAGAGCAGTCTGTGCTCGTGCAACAAACCTAATCTTAAAACTCTGGGGACATACCAGGCTTGGGGACACAAACCAACTCCTCCTCAAGATCTTGCGTTTCCTTCAAGTGCAGTAAAAGCAATTGCATTACACATGTACAGTTTGCCCATCCAAAACTCCCCAAGAGTACCCAATCCCTTGCACATAGAATTATCAGTTATTTCCAAACAAGCAGCAGCTCAAGGCTCCCATGCATGTGGGCACATCCTACATTTCTAGACATTTGGCAGCCCATCCAGATTCCTGCATCTGTGGATGCATCTGGGCTTCCCAGACATGGGGCAGTCTGGTCAGAGCCTCTGTGTGCACACAGCAGTATGCAAGGCCAGGAGACACTTGAATTTCCCAGATCTGGCTGGACAGTGACAGACAAGAGGGCATGCCTTGGGGAAACTTGCATAGATGGTCATGTGAACAGGAGATGGAGCCAGCAGAGGAAGCTGGTGACATCAGAGATGAAAGACAGGTATAGCAGCCTGGGTGCTTCTCACATTTTCTACCTGAAGGCAAACCAGCACTTGCATCTCCTGGGGACAGGAAGGCTGCTTCTGGACTACCCTGTCCTCACAAAGAGAAATGAGAGGCATGGAGTTACTCCCAGTCCCCGTGGGGCTGCCAGAAATAACACAAACCTAACGTCTCACACCAGCTGGCAAAAAGGACTAATCTGGCTTCACGAACTGCCTGAAAAAGAGCCAAACCTCCCATCCAGTTCTCATGGCCCCCTCCAACTCCCCCCAGACCCAGTTCCATTTCTGGCACAATGGTATCCTCAGCACTCTGCTGACAGTAAGCTGCTCCTCGCAGACTGCTCTGCTGACCCACCCTGCAGCAAGGCACTTGCTTGGGACTTCTCAGTGCTTTTGCCATCCCACATCATGGCCAGACGCACCATAACAGGCTCCAGCTCCACTGGTGGCCAGACCAGAGGGTGATGGGGCAGCAGACACAGCAGGGAGCTCCACTTCTTCCTCCCACCACCCTGGTCCCTGGCATTGCAGCTGCACCTCTTCCTTTGCATTCACAAGAGCTTCCCCCGCCTGCAAATCTGCATTGCACTCCCTCCTCCCAACAGCCTGTGCCTCTTGAGAATCCCTAGCTCCAAGGCCTCTGTAGCAGAGGAGCTCAGTCATATATTTTGCTTCCCCCTATCAAATGCCTCTGTTGGCTCCACATTCATTTCAATCTATGAGGGGGCTTTTTTATTTTCAATCATTCATTTCAAAATAAAGTATAATGACTAGAGCAGGAGCGTCAGCATCACAGTAACTGGGTCTCTCTTCATTTCCAGCACCACCTTGCAAGGTAACAGGAAAGAGTAATTCTGAGAGTCTCGTAACTAATCGCAACTAATCCAGCCCTTTGTTTGATGATAGTGTATGGCCAAAACCAACAGCAGCAAAGCACAGTTTAATTCAGATGTTGGTGGAAACAAGGGTTTGTTTGCACGACTGCAGTCATAGATAGCTCGACTCTGCTCCTGCCACCACGTCTCTCCTTGTAGCCCTACCTCACTGCGGCTCCTGCATTAGAACAGCTGCATAAAAAATAATAAACATAAGAAAGCATTTTTCCTCTTGAGTCAGTGCAAAGGAAGGAGACTGGCACACTTAGCAGCCTTTGGGCTGTATATAAACAAGCCAGAAGACAACGTGTTTCAGAAAGAGAAGTCCAAAAAAGAATTTTAGAAGTGTGAGTCCCTTATGAAAAGCTATCCTGCATAAGCTGACAGAGCTGAGCAGAGCTAAATTCAAAACATTCCTAGCCTGATTTGGTCTGCAAGGTTCCTATCTTCTTCTGTCACACATTATTAAACATAGATCAGAAACAGCATCTGGGTTACAGAACAGACTGAACTTGGGACATCAGAAGACACCTGCCCTATAAATAGGAATAATTTACCAATTCAGAGCAACACACACGTTTTGGCAGCCTCTCAGCCAATAAAAGTAGAAGTCCCAACATTAAAATAATAGCACTTGGATAATTCTAAGTGTAGAACAATGATTTACATCATCATGACTTAACTCCTCATTTCTCAGATTCTCATGACACATCTTGTGCTGAATCACACAAAAAAATTAACCCTTCCCAAAAGAAGCCCATTACTATTATCAAAATCCACCCCAATCTCAGAATTGGAAAATTTTATTTTATTTTATTTTTAAAGAAGAGCAGCTACAACAACAAACAGCAGAACTCTAGATCTGGAGCTGTTTAAGATGGAGCTACTGATTGCTTCAATAGCTTTTTGCCTGTGTCCTCATACCCCAGGATTTCAGCTTCAAAACTCAGAAGATGATTCAGTCACTCAAGCCACAGATTTTCCATAGCAAAGTGCTCAGAACCACACCAACGTAGTGTTTTGCACAGAGCTGCAATGCAGAGGATCCACTTTGTTGACACTTGAGTTTCTAGGAAAAAATTAACCAAAACACGTGCAAGGGTCTGTATAAGGGAACAACGTGAAGTACTGCTTCCAAACAGGTGCAGCTGATTATCTGAGGCAACAC
Organism: Merops nubicus; assembly: GCF_000691845.1. NCBI lineage: Eukaryota > Metazoa > Chordata > Aves > Coraciiformes > Meropidae > Merops > Merops nubicus. The sequence goes on along the minus strand of NW_008628173.1, from coordinate 18,060 downwards.
TGTGCTGGAAAAAAAGAAAAAAAATGCTGTTTTTCTTCACAAATTTTAAGAGCACTAAAAAAATTCCAGATAATGGGAAGTCCCTGAAGCTTTTAGAAAGTGTTTTCTCATACTCCGTACCTGGTATGACAGCTGCTTCTTTGCAGCTATAGGGAGTTGTGGTTTTCCATTTGTGAAAATTCAAGAGAAATCTATCATTTTTTGGAAAGAGCCTAAGTCCTGGGGTTCTCAAATATCTTTACAGGTTGAACATTTGGAAAGAATCCAAGACTCCAATCAGAGCCTGAATATGTGGAAATATTTAACTCTCTAAGAAACAGTATATAAAATAAACTGTTTCTCTGCTTGATGACTATTTCAGGATTGACTAATGACTTGTCATGGTGCCAAACACCACGGAGATGGCTCAAGAGGATAATTTCTGAAACTTGAATTTGTAGCATTCTATCAAATGAAGGCTATTTCTGTGTCAAAACCCTAGATATGGGAATTTATATACAACAGGATCATAAATGAACTTTTGGACACCTAAGATCAGAAGTAGCTCTACCACATTTACTCAATTAAATATCTGCAATTTTTGTGTGTGTGTGTGTGTAAATGAGTAAGCTTTAAAATTAAGCAGGAAAATAAAGACTACTGTATCAAACATAGGTCCCTCCCAGGGAAGCTCTTGCATTTCAGCTGGTTGGTCTCTGGATCTTGTTTCAGGGAAGGATTTGGTGGCAGTGAGTGAAGAGTGCCCTGTTGTCCTGGTCAGCTCACCATCTCCTCCCCAGGGGTGGTTATGTCAAGGAGAAGTAGTTAAGCTGTCCTAAGTTCAGCCACCTCTGGTCAAAACACCGTAACCTCAACTTGATCTTTCTTCTAGCACCAATAAATATTATACTAAGACCAGACAGGCTCTAGCCTAAACAGAGACTAAGTTCAACGCCCCTCTCAACCAGGACAGAACTGTAGACCATAGTCCAAGCCTAGCTTTGCTCCCAGCAGAGCAAAAGGTCTGTTTGCCCAGGTTCCTAGCAAAGGCTAACCAATTCAGTTGGGTTTCAGGAAGCAATTAATTCCTGCCATCACCTATTCTCTAGGAGGCACACCACTCACATTACACTTTTATTCAGATTATAAGAATAGAAAGGAACATTAATATAACAATTTTACTTCCTGCCTGATAGGAGTTAGAGAATCTAATCTAGTAGTCACTACACAAAATTCATAACTTCTGTCTGAAACAGTTTCGGCAGGAGTCTGGCTTTCAGGCTGACAGTGGCTGTTAATCCACCTCATACCTAGTTAGAAACATTCCAACTTTTGTTCTCAGCATTATAAATCCGCACATCATTAGCACAAGGTTGTCCTGCATTAGGCTTTGAATTATAGCTTCTCTTTCTGCCTTTCTCTGCTAAATTTCAACCTATTTGCTCTTCACTTTTTCTTGCCCTTATTGCTACTTGTACATTATGATTGAGTTATTTTTTAATTTTTCCTAAGTAGATGAATCTTTCCAGGATCTAGTGACATTTATTGCTCTTTTCTGAATCTTCTCCAACTATACAGAATCTTTTCTCTGTTAAAATGGAAAAGAGAACTAGACATGATGCCCAACATGGCCTCACCAGCATAATTTCCAACATCAGAGCTTCCCATCAACCCTTAGAAGGCTCTGGCTATGCCTGTCCTCCCAGTTGCTGCTCTGCTCATGTGGCTTATGCCCACTCAGCTATTTGCAACATCTCCAACTCCTTTATTATCATCTGCTTCCGCCTCAAATTTAGCTTATACTCTTTAAACTTGTAAAGTCCAAATTTATACCCAGTACCAAAACATATGAATGTGTGTTCACCTGTAAAACTGTCAGATGCCAACTCCAAGCTCAGAGCTGTACAGCGCTTGCTGCCGCAGTAGCTGGCCAAAGCCAAGCAACAGATTTTACACTGTTCCCCTGACATGCCGTGCAAGATAACTGATGGCTTTGGCACCAAGGGGATAAAGATATAACAGGTGGCAGAGCAACAACATCTATTTAATATCTTGCCATTTAAAAATAACCTTTTGCATGTCACAGCATTACAGGTGAGCTGCTCCAGGTGGAGGTGGGCACTGTGTGGGGTTTTGTGAGCTTTTACCAGTGCCCAGGGGGGCTGGAGCATAGCTCAACACCAACAGGGCAGTGAACTGGGCAGAGGGAAGAAAATAGGGCTCAAGGTCTGATTAGCAAGGGAAGCTGCCATAGCACCACAGGAAGGAGAATGAGAGGAATCTTGAAGGGCGAAAAGCTGCACAAGCCAAGCACAAGGGCCACAAGGCGACAGCAGGGGCAGATAACCATTAGAACAGGCTGAGCTCCATGGCAGCACAGCAGCTAGCGTGGGAGAGAAGTGGAGAGGGAGCAGTGTGGTTATGTTAGGAGGCCATGGGGAAGATGCAGCAGGCAACCACAGCCCTGCAGAACAGCATGAGCGGGCTCAGCAGGGGACACACACAGAGTTTGTGTTTGCCCACGCTGAGATGAGTGGGCAGCCATCCACCATGCAGGCTACATGTGATGTGCAAGGCTGGCTGGCAGAAGGAAGGAAGAGAGGTTCCCTCTGGGGTATTCCCCACCTCAGATGAGTGAGCTGAATCCAAACCAACACAGCAACTCATAACCCTGAGAAGAGAACCAAGAGCAGTAGCTCATGTTTGTGCAGCAAAAGGACAGGCTGAAGACACTGAACCCAGCCATGAAAGGAGGAGAGCTGCATGCAATGGCATTTATCAGTACCAGCTCTGGCACTCTGTCCCTGTATGCCAGCCTCAGAGTACAGAAAGCAGCTTTGGGGATGGGCCACCTGCCAAACCCTTCCACTACCTACTGCTCTGAAGCCTCCTTTTCTTTCTTCCATATTCATCTGTTGAGTGGCTTAGAGACTGGCAGTGCAGCTGCATGGCACACAAGGTATCCATCATCACAGGCAGCCTTCTGGAGGTGCAGCTTCCTTACCTGACCAGCTCATCTCAAGCAGCATCCTCTCTTGTTCACTCCTAAGCACCCTCCTCACACAGACTTGTTCCTTGCAATGCCAGCATAGCTGGAGCATCTTGCTCTGTGGCTCACATCAGCAGCACAAACAAAGTGTTCCAAGCCTGGCTGGCTCCTTGGGACATCCTTCCCACACCAAGCCCAGAGCTCTCACATCACACCCCGTGACAGGCATGATACAGCCCCAGTATCCTGCTGTCCCACCACTGCTCCCTTGGGGTACCCAGAGTCAGCCCCACCACTCACAGAAGCCAACGCCCTTGCCCCACAAGGGGATGAAGGCACAGGTTAAGTGCCATGTGTGAGCAAAAGCAGGCAGCTCTGCAAGGCACTAGTGCTGAGCAGGTTGGACAACAGAGTTGATGCCAGCAGGCTCAGGGATCACACCCTGGCACACCCACCTAAATACAAAGCCTCCATAGGTACATGCTTTTGCTGCTATGCACGTATACCGCTGTGATTAGTCTCCTACTAATCTAAGGACTGTCAATATTCCTGGGTTCCTGTTCTATGTAGTAGATAATACATAACGGTTTAGACCCACAGATTTCCTGAGCGAGTATGTGCCAGGGAGCTCCTAGAACAGTTACATGAGATCAAAAGGTTTCCAGAAGGATCTTCTGCAGTTGGCGTAACTGTTACTTTGTCAGACATCTAAGCCAGTTCTTGGCCTGTGACCACCATCCCCAGCATTAGCCTCCAAACAAATCCCAGAGCTGAATCAGTTTCCTCCATTTAGAGGCTCTCCTCAATTTTTTTCTAGGATTCCCATCTTTCTCTCCTTCTTTTTACTTTACAAATATAAAAATAGTGACATCGTCATACGAGACAACTAGAGACTGACTCTTACGGGTGAAAAACAGATGTTTCCCAATCTTCCCTAAGAAAGTAATACTTTATATATGGCTCTTCAATGGATTTATAGCCAATGAAGGGATGTTACAACATTAGCTCATGGAGGGGGTGGGTGATAAAAACTGGAAAGGAAGAGCCAGACAAGGAAAAAAGAAGCTATCCAGAGCGCTGCAATTGGAGAAGCATGACAAATGGGCAGCACAGTTTTAGAGGGGCTTCAACAGCAAGGCGGATTGCCTGGCTGGGAGTGATTGTCCACAGCTGGAGCATCGCAGAGACCATCTGGTATTTCTTAAACATGCTTTCCCCAGGTGATCCGATTCTTGGAGTGCCCCAGAAAAGAGAGGAAAAAAAGACTTGCAACTCTCAGCCCCATTTCCAGGGTTCCCCTAATTAGTTAATAGAATTATATTTGAACTGGTGTCAGTTTATCCTATAAAACCTTTGCTTTTGCCACCTTGTCATCAGTTTAAATAAATAAATAAATAATGTATTTCAGTTCATGGAGATTTTCATTTAAGAATGTCAACGATTTTGTCTCTTGGCACAGGAACCCAATATAAAGCTTATTGCAGCAAAGAGATCCAGAATTTCTTTTGACCACCTTGTAACCTCACTCTTCCTCACACCATCTTTAGCTGCACTAAGCATTCAGATCCATCCAGCGTATCCATCTCCAGGATGAGTCTCTGAAAAGCAGAGCACGGGCTGCATGGGGGACTCCAAAAACCTCATATTTTGAGGATTTCCCCCTCTTTTCTCCACTTGAAAAATATTAAGGAATTTAACTAACTGCACATACCACATGATCTTGTCTCTGTGGCAAGGAGGGATGGCAGAGGAGCAGTAGAGCAGCATTTGCTGCTGCCCTTGTGTTCCCCATAAGACATCCCCTTTCTGAGCCAGGAGCATCAGGAACCAGCCAACAAAGACAAGAGCAAGAGAAAGCGGTAAATTATAAATGAACGGACAGATGGAAAAGGGGTTAGAGTGAACAACCAGAGAACAAGCCTTGGGAACCAAACTGTGTTCCCACCAGCAGGCAGTGCCCCCATCAAGCAGCATGGGGCAGGCAGGAGCCAGAGTCCAGCCACAGAGATTATCCCCAGCACTCCCCGCCAAGCCAGGCTTACCCACCGTGCCTCTCCCCTCTCCTCTCCGTTTTCTCCATGATTTAGCCCACTCACAAAGCGTGTGTCTCTCAGAGTTGTATCCTGCACACCAGACACACATCCCAAATTCCTGGCTGCGAGCATCCCAGCAGCGTATGAATAACCATTCCTGTTATTTTTCATAGGAAGCACACACATAGGGATAGTGGCCAAAGTGCTAAAGCTCATGATACTCCTTCAAATGCGATGAAGTTTTTTGCTATGTCACAACTTGCTAGGAGATTAAGGGGAAAAAAAAAAAAGCAAAGCACTCAAGATACAGAGTTGCCCATTCTGGTGACATCAGCAGCTGCCTCCTCAAAGCTTGCACTTGGGAAAATATAGTGGGACGGTAATCTCCAGGCTGAGAAAAATTAATTATTGGGAAGAGAATACTGGACAAAAGAATTCAAAGGAACATTTAAAGGTGTTTTTGTTTCAAGTTGTTTTGATGGCCAGGATCACGTTCCATCACAATGCTGGAAAGGGATTCAGTGGCATAGACAGCAATAATAGAAAGCAATATAAGCCATGATTGTAAAGATAAAGAAATAGCAATCAACTGCAAATTACAAAGTGTAGAAAATTAATATAGCATTTTTAAAATGCAATGGAAAAATTCACACCTTGGCAAGTTAGTGTGAATTTAAGCATAAAGGAAAAAAGACAAATCCAAACAAACACAGATCTGCTATTTTGTGCACATGGTAAAGTTACCAGTGTAACTACAGAAATATAAATATGTGCTCTGTATTTGTGAAAAATATATTATGAACTCTTCATGAGACAATATACTCTACAGTTTACTGATGACCAGTAGATGGATTAGATAACATCTGCTTTAGATAAACACTGTTAAATCACCCATCCCGGATAATTTGCACCTCCAAGTGTGCTAAGGAGATCTCTGACCTGTTGATGCTAATTTTTAATAAATCTTGGAATGCCAAGTAACTCTAGAAGGGTAGGAGAGCCCTAGCCCCATGCCGGCACTTAGGCAGGACTAGCTGACCTATGGAGCGACAGCCAGTCAGCCTGACAGCAGACCTAGACAGAGTAATTAAAAGCCAATATGAGAATCTAACAATAATTCATTATATTCATGTCTCAGCTAATTACCAGCCAACATATGTTGTACAGAATCAAGCCCTGTCTAACTGATGTTACAGCCTGATTTAAGAACTTGAGCTAATAGAAATAACTTGGCGTAACTAGATGGATAGAAGTGGCTGATGAGACAGAAATGTATCCATTACCCACTTCCCATCCCACAGGATGCAGTGCTTTTACCAATCATTTAGATAAATATAAATATAAGATTCGCAGAGGCAGCTTGCAGATAGCACAAAGGTAGGTTAGTAAATACTGAACAAACAGCTCCTGTTTACCCTGTGATCCAATTTTTATGGCTAAAAAGGCCACCACCCAACTGAGTATGCTTTAATTCAACCAAGCACAAGACAATTCACGTACAGAAAAAAAAAAAATACAACTCTTATCTCCAGGATGGAAAAGCCTGTCCTGCACAGCCACAGGACAAAGGAGGAACTATGAAGGTACTTTGGCAAAGCGAAGCTTAAAGAGCCAAATCTAGTCATGTTCTGAAAGAGGAAAATCCACAAGAACCAACTGCTGCTCGTTACACTAGCATGGGAAAAGAGGGAGTTTCTAACCTGATGGTGAGATGCAAAACAAGCTCTGGAGGTTGAAAGTCTGAGTTAATCAAGGTGCTGACAAAAAGAAAAGTTATCACCAGCACAGCATAGGGCAAGAAACATCTCACAAGAAGGTGTTGATGATCTTGGGGCCCAGCCTAAAAGCAGGGGGTAAAATTCAGTAGTACAAAGGCCAGGTATAAAAGACTTCTGTATAATGTAAGAGTGGAAGGAGCCCAGACACTGGCACACTGGGGGTTTGCTTTAGGCTACAAAATGAGGGAGATCAGAAGCACAGGCTTATTGGGAGCATCTGAAACACAGAACCCACTGGTAATTAGGGACCTTTAACTGCCCACACATTTACTGGGAAAGGAAGACATCAGACACAGCCTTGCATCAAGTTCCTGGAATGCACTGATGAAAAAAAATTTGAGCAGAAACAAAACTAGGAAGGAGGCTCCTTAAGTTTTGATCCTCATCAACAAAGGAAAAAACAGGAAAAACCATGAAGGTGGAAAGGGCTCTGGACAAGGGAGCTGGAAACAACTGTTTGTGCTTGTTAGGAATAGAAGGGAAAACAACAGCAGAGTAAAAACAGTGCTTTGTAAAGACAGAGGCTTCAGCAAGCTCAGGGGGTTGGCAAGTCACATTTTGTGCAGAATGAAAAGTGAGTTCAGGGAAGATGGTATTTTGTAAACACCCAGCAAGATAAGGGAACAAATGCAAATTATCTTACTGTGGGGGTAGGATAATCACAGACTCCTTGCAGCACACAAAGGAGAAATGGAAACTTCATCAGGCTGATGCAGATGAGCACAAAGGAACAGCACCAGGAGAGAGGGACAGAGCAAAAGAGCCAAGCATTCAACAGAAAGTGCTCACAGCAGGGATCACCGGTGGTACCAAGGAGACATTCGATAACAACCTCAGTGGGAAGAGGCAGACCAAAGAGTTCATCACCTCCTGAGCAAGGAGAAAAGGTTAATAGATCGGTTTATCCCAATGAACATGCCACAAGCCCTTCCAAAGCTGTTAGTGCATGTCAGCCCTCCCCCTTCCCACTGAAATCTGTTTTCTGTTAGGTTTATGTGTTTTCTTTATTCTCTACACAGCACCCAGAACTGGCTGGTTCTGGTAATGACATTACATATTATAATGTACGTATAATCGCTAATTTTAAAATGCACTATTTATAAAACATCTTCTTTTGTGAGGCTAGTTAAATTGGGCAGTAAATAGAACTCAATAAATACTGAATATATCATAAGAAGCCACATCCCCCTCAGTTTCGAAAGCAATAACCAAATCAGATAATGAGAAAGCCAAAGTGTTGCTTAACAGACTAGAGAGTGTCACCTGAAAAAGAGATTCACCTTCATGACCTCTCTCACACACACACATGCTGTCCGTGCACAACAAGTTGTAAAATTACTAATTAGGATAAGAGGAGGCAGGGGATCCCAGGGGTTTGGCTCACAGCTGTCTCAGGAAGAAGAGGTATAAATTGGGACACAGTTCCACAATAGCCAAGAGCTTGGAGAGTTAAAGCTGAAATATTTAATGCTTTTGTTGGTTCAGACTTCATGAAAAAGGATAACTAAGATCACAAAATTAATGCAGTTAAAAGCAGCAGAGTAGAAGCATAAGGTAGACTAGTGCACGAGAAGAATGAAGATTGCTGAAGTTTGATGTTTTTAAAGAGGCTGAGGTCCATCAGCAACTATCTCTGGGAATTTCTAGAAGATAGATGAGGTTTCAAAAGACTGGAAAAGGGCAAATATAATGGCTATATTCAACAGGTTAAAAAAAAAAAAATCAAGGAAATTGCAGGCCAGTCAACATAACTTCAATTCCTGGAAAAATTTTGAAACAAATCATCAAGCAATCCATCTGCAAGGAAGGGCTGGAAGCAATAGCCCTGCCACGTGAAGGCAACCTGCCTTCTCTTTGACAGAGCAAAAGGGCCTTGCATGCAAGACAGAGGCAGCAGATGTTCTACACCTTTACTTTCTAAAGGCTTTATCTCCAGTTTCATATAACGCTTTCATTAGAAAATTAGTAAAATAGAGTCTAGATGAAATTCCATACAGGGAATGCACAGCTGGTTGGGAAATGGTGCACAGCAGCAGAGGCATGAACAAGCAATATTGTACCAAAAAATCCATTATTATACAGGGGTGTACAGTCAGGAGTGTCATGCACAACGTACATGAAATAACCCTGCTGCTCCTCAGTCAAGAAAGGCTTCGGCTACAATACTGGGCTCACTTCAAGGCAATACACTTCAAAAACAGCCCAAACCAAGTAGAGGGAACTCAAGAGACCTCAACAAAAAAAATTAAAGAGGGTTGAAAGGAACCTCAAGAGGCAGAATCAACCACGCATGTGTCATTCAACTCAAAAATAACATGGCCATGAGGAAAGAGCAAATGAAAGGCAGTTGTTCAGTGTAGAGAACAACAGTCTTCAGGGAAACATGATAACAAGCCTCAAATATGTAAAAGATTTCTGCAAGGGGGAACAGAGAGCTGTAAGCTGCTCTCCAGGTCCACAGAGAGAGGACATGCCATAATGGGTTTAAATAGAAGCAAGAGATTTTTTAAACCACCAACTCTATAATGATACAGATAATTACACCCTAGAGCTGTTTGCTAAGAGAGCGTACATCACTCTCTTCATGGGGAGCTTAAGAAAAGGATAAAGCCACATCATTCAAATCACTTAACAGTGATGTCCCCAGAACCTGGACAGCACCAGTGCCTGGCTGCTGAGCCCTGAAAATCTGCTGGCTTTACACAGGCATGCCCAGGAACACAATAGACTTCAGCTATGCACCACACACCCTCAGAAAGCTGTGTAGTGAAGACAGCCACTTTGCTTCACAAGCTCATAAAACCAACTGATAATAGCACAAAAACAGTCAGTTACGAGAGATTGTTTTCCACGGTTTATTTTTCACAGCACTATCCCCTCAGTTCTGAGCCCAAGGTCTCAGAAGACACCTGCAAACCATCCTCAAAAGGGACCCTGCAGCTCTGATGGTCATTATCTTTGGGCTCAGTACAGATATTGTTTTAACGACATATTACAATTTTTCTGCTCCCTTCCTTTCAGGTACCCTCTCCACAATGTTTCACAGCAATTCTCTCTGCCTCTCCCTTCCCCCAAGAGCTGATGACATTACTGTCTTCCCCTTGCTGACACGACTTGTACACTAGTACCTCAGTTGTGTTAATCGGGGACACAAACGCAGGAAAATTATTTTTATGTGTTTTTAGCTTTAAATGCTGCTTTTTATTCTTCAACCCCAACAAAGGGTTCCAGCCCCCCCCGAGTTTGTCTGTTTTTCTGCTGGTCACATAAATGATACTTCCTCTCCTTGCACACCTTTCCCCAGGAAGAGACCAGGTACAGCTGATTTATCATGGAAAAGGCTAGAAGATGCCCTCTTGAGGTCCTTTTTAGATCTGTTTTGTACTATGCTGTGGATAATGTGTATAACATAAGAGGCAGTGATAGACAGAAGGGCAGACAGCCAGATCTGAAAGCCACTCACAGGCCTGTGACACAGGCCCAGAGAGCACTCTCTTTCAAAGAGAGCTGGAGAGCAAGCATAGTGCAGACCACCCTGGTGCAGCACCCAGTAAAACAGCTATGATATGTATCAATGCTGTACAGACCACAGGATGTTTAGGCTGCTGATCCCAAACAAGCTGCCAAAAAGTCAAGGAAGCTGCTCTTACCTCTGCAACAACCCTCCTAGTTCCCATCTCACAAGGTGGCCCCTGCTCCAGCCCCATGGAGTTAGCTGTAACTGGGGATAAAGAACATGTATCTCTGGAAAACTCCAGCAGAAACAAGCAGAGCAGCCTTTCTACCCAACAGCCCAGGCACCAAAAGCACACCCAGCCCCATGCCCTGCATTGACTCCCTTGCAAGGACAGCCTCTGGGTCACGGGCCCCTCCAGACTCAGCACCACACAGGATGGGTTCCAGACCCTGCAAACGTGTCCTGCTCCAGGACCACCATCTCCCAAAGCCACAGCATTCAGAAGGAACTGCAAAACCACTTGGGGAGGTTCACAAGTGCAGAAGGCACAAATGTCACAGGTGCTCAACCTGAGCCATATGAATCCCTGCCAAGGAACAAGCACAACTGTGGCCTTCGCTGTCCTGAGAGAAAAGAGAAGACCATACTTCTTTGGGGCAGCTTCTCACTTGTAAGATCTTCATGGAGACAAACTGCCCTCATCCCTGCCCTCTGCCATCTCACACACAGTTACTCTGCAGTAGCTGCACATATGCTCTGCTCCCCACTCTGCTTTGCTCCACTCATCCCACCATCACACATCCCCACGTGGAGAAAGCTGGTGTGTGCCCTCCATCACCAGCACCTCGCACACCCATATCACTTACCCTGGATGAAAATGACCTTGGCCTGGCTGCTAACATCTCCAGAAGTAGACTTTTCCATGACAAGCCACACACAGCTTGCAAACACTGTTACAGCAGAGCTTAAGCTATCTAATGACCTTAACAGTGGGAATGGCATGCCAATGTAAAACACTTGATTGTAATGCTGGACACAGACAGAAGTGCATTCTTTGGCAGCTCCCACCTGATTTAATCCCCCCAAGATGCTCTCAGTGCAGCTGGAAGAGACCCTCTGCTAACACCTTCATCAGGGTGGGCCTGCAAAGGGTCAGCTGGGAGCATTATGTACCCCGTGGGAGGGTCTCTTCCCTTAACCACTGCTTTTAGAGCCTGTGTTGCATGATGTGACAGGATGGAGGGTTCCTAACACACATCCTGCAGTCTCCTTGTTGGCTTTTCAGTGCAGATGTGGTGTGGTAGGACAGGCTGGAGAGCTGTCATCACGAGTCTCTTGATGCACTGAAGTGATCTGCATTGTAGCTTCAGGCAGAAGGTAGAGCAGAAAGAAGGGATGTTTCTTCGGGCACTATTTTGTTTCCTCAGGATGGGAACTCTTAGAGGGAAATTTATGGTTCATACTTGTATCTTGGGAAGCTCAGTTACACTTAACACTTCATGTAAATACAGGAGGGGACAGTTTTGCACATATGTCTATTGACCTGAGCAACTTCCTCTTCCACTGGGCTTAACAGGCTTTACTTAATAACAATTCAGAAACCTGAGGATATCCAGTCTCTCAAAGTACCAATGCAGCACATTAACCCAGCCCAAACTGGCAGCCCAGATGGAGGGATTCATATTTAATCCACCAAAGCTCTGCCTGCTGCTGCCCCACTCCCCACAAGTTCACTCCCTAAAGCCTGCATTCACATTGTGTCTCTGCTGCCCTGGGCAGTTCCTCACACCTCACCAGCTGCCAGCCCAGTGTTCTGCATTCAACCCTCAGCTCCAGGACTCCAAAATCACCTTACTGTCACCTGTGCGCTTCTTCTGAGATCTGCAAAGGAGCCTGCTGTGACGTTTGCAACTTCTACTCTAGCTGATATAAGCCATGAAAAAATCACCGCTTGCTCCACCTGTCATGACTGGGAGGGAGCAGAGAAGTGTCTCTAGGGAAATATTCCTCCTGCCCTATCCCACCATGGGCTGAGCTGAGAGAGCTGGTTCCCAGAGGAGAGCTGCTCTACCATGGGCTCACCCGGGAGCATCAGAGATGCTGATCTGTGAAACAAGATACCTACGTCTGAGCACCGAGGGGGAAGCAGCGAAGATTAATAAGCCTCAAAATGTTATACGGCATTTAACTAGTACTGTCACAGATCAAAGACTATCACTCATCTCAGTGAGGCAGGCTCGGTAAGACTAGAAAGATCACATGCAGAAAGCAAATGTAAGAGAATGAAGAAGAGATGTAAGAGAGAGCCTGCAGACAGGAGCTGAGGAAAGCTCAGTGCTTGCCTAGAGAAACTGAAGTGGCTAAGCCAAAGTCTAACATGTGTTCCTGGAGGAACAAGAGCCAGAAAGACTGCCTGGTTTCACTCAGTCTCAGCTGTGTCTTAGCACAAAAAACCCACATTTCATTTTAAGACACCCTCTTACCTTGGAGGTACCTGCTGCTGGGAGCAGCTTAAATCCCAATGCAAAACTACAACCTGCCTGATTGCTAGGATAAGGAGCACACTGGGAACCATGTGCAACTGGTGAATAGATTTGAAAAAGCCTCCGGTTTACGTTGCTGCTGCAGGGACTGCAGAATCACACTCCCTGCACTCTAAGAGCTTTCATTCTTAAAGCCGTGAGGATACTGCATGGAAGTTTGATGGCAATATCACTTGCCCACACTTGCAGGCAGCATGGGAGACCTGATCTATAGTTTTTCAAGTTGTTCATATAACTATGTCATCTGGGAGGCGGAGGAGGAGAAGGGAACTTTTTATGCAAATCACTACAGTGGTAGTGGTATTAGCATGGGAATAAAAAAGCCTCATGGTGGTACTCCTACTCTCAGGATCTCCTAGAGTAGCTATCCCATCATAAAGCACAGTAATTCTCATATAACATTTGGTTAGATAATCCATTTACATCTCTGGTACAATTAAAGTCCTGCAGGAACTAGCAGTAGTAGAAACCCCTCTTACACAGAACCGTGGGGTTGAGTATTCCTCCAATCTAGGTTGGACACCGAGTGCCGAGGGTCATCTATAGTACATGCACTGCACAAGGCCAAGTGACTCCTGGATACAGACCTCCAGGAGGAAACCCTGTTCTTAGGGATCCCCCATATACCCAGCCCTGCAAACTCAGTCCTTCACTGTCCCTCCCTAAACCAGGTCTGGATCCTGGTTCCTGCACCTTGCCTCACAACCTGGGGACTCCCTACAGCACCGTACAGAACAACTGTGCAGAACAAAAAGAAGTCCTCAAGCAAACTCTGTCTGATTGAATTTTGAAGGTAAGGAATGCCCTTCTGCAACAGATGTACAACCCCCTCTGCCCACCCCAAACACCAGATCCATCACGGAGAAGGGAAATATTTACACAAGTTAGTAGAGTTCTAGTTAAATATTATGCTTAGCTGTCTAGAGTCCATGTTCTCAGACTATGTCTATGAAATAAAAGATTAAACTTCATAACAATTATGAAGTTGCTCTGCTCACATTCAAAGGGAGTTAAAGGACATTAAAATAGTTCTTTGGGTAATATTCCAGTGAAATTCTAACTCCCCGCTAGAGAGTTAGAGCTAAAACCTTCTGAACTATCCTGTAAACATACTTGGAAAGGCTAAGAGCTGAGCTGATAAGCAGGTAGCACCTCTGCTCTGCAGGTTCTGTAAAAAATGTGAGCAATGCCAGAGAGCTTTTGAAGCAGTGAGGGAAGGAGGATAGGGGAGAGCAGCTTCTCTTCTCGAGGGAAGTTTGTTTAGTGGAAAGTAAGCAAGTTGTCAGAGGAAAAGCTGACAATGTTGATTCCAGCAGTTGTACTGGGAATAAACAGCCAAGTGGATTACGTTACAGAGAATGAGAAACGGCTCCGTGGATCCCATTTAAATACTGGGCTTTCAGGAATGATGTGACTCAGCCACACTCATGGCCCCAATGCCCACTGGAGCATCAGGCTGAGCCCTCTGCCAGGCCTGGTATCACCACCCCAACTCTGTGGGGTCCCGGAGAGGTCCAGCACAGGTGATGTCCCCAGGAGATCCAGATCTCATTGCTGCACTGATAAGGATGTAGACCCATGCTGGCTTCAAGGCATGGGCTGGACACTGAATGAGGGATGGCAGCAGAGAGGGGGAGGCTGCACACAATCCGCTTGCCTCTCCCAGCCCAGCAGCAGGGGAGGGCCACCACAGGGCTTGCCATCTCCTCCCCAGCCAAAGCACAGGGCCCTCCCTTCTGCAAAAATCAAATTCCTCCCTGCCTTTCACAGGAAAAGCACCCAGCAAGAGGAGAAGGGATCTTGTGTGATTTATTAGTCTCTTCCTCCTTCCCATCATCTGTGGCTCATCCAGCTGTAGTGATAAGGAGTGCAGCTATGAAAGGACACTGCTGGCTGCTGGGATCCCATCCTTCTGCCCTCTCATTGCCTGAAGACATCAGTCCTTTACAAGCACCATTAAATGTGTATCCAAAATGTGGCAGTCTCCTCCATCCTTTGAGATTCTGTTCCCTGGATAATACAAACAGTTGCCAGAAAAAGAGTATCCTCTCATCTCTGTCTGGGCCATTATCCCTTTATATTTGCTCTTTAATATTTACTGGGTTCACACAAAGTGCATGCTCTGGAAAGAAAAAAAAAAATCAGCTGCAGCTTAAAGGACTCCAAATTTAGTAATTGCCGCAGCCTCATCGACGTGAACAGTTAGCAGGGAGATTTCTCCAGCACTTCACGTGCCATGGTATTCTGCTTAGGTCAGACTAAAACATTCTGTCCAGGGGCACCAAATCTGGAGTGACTGCATAGGCGCCAGCCACAGAGGCCTCATGAGTCCACCACAGGTTCCTGCAGATACTTTCCCCCCCAGCACCCAGTAACCTTGGTACGAAACAGAGGCAGCCAGCGAGATGCTAATTCAATATAGAGGTGAAGCACCTGAGGGTTTTAACACACCTGTGAGTTAGCAAGAACTAGCCCCAGCTCCTGGTTCCAGAACTGGTCTTGCAGCCTTACCTGTTAATGTGAGGTTGCTGTATGTGTTTGAAAACTGCTCCTTTAACAAAACCAAGTGCATCTGAGCTGCCTTTTCCCTCTGTAGCTCCAACATTATGTCAGGATGCTGGGCGATCTTACAGCCTTTCTGCTTATCCAGGGCAATGTCACTGCGAACAATGTCTACAGCAAAAGGGAAAGAAAAAAGGGAGATGGCCCAACCTCAGCTTTCGTTTTCACCAGATGCTTGGATCAGCACCAACCAACATGACAGCCACACAACCATCACTCAGCATGAGCAAGCCCAAAAAACCCCTTGGATCCACCTATCCAATGAAGCTCCTCTGCTCGAGTCTCCTTTTCTCCCACAGAACCCTCAATTAATTGACCTCAATATGCTCACACAACCTACCGCCCCTTCCACCCTTCACATACCTAGCAGCTGATTTCTTACAATGATGACCCCATTCTTACAGCAAAGTGCAAAAGTCTCCCAACGTCTATATTACAACTCCATTACTGGTATGTTTGACACTAAACAGTAAGAAAAGACTAAATCCCATCCTGGTGACCCCTGGCTTCCATTTACCCTTGCCTGTCAAAGAGGTGATGAAAAAGGCTTGTCCTCACCATGTTTATCCTCACTGCAGCTATCACAGATAGAGTTAGGCCAGCCTGGCTTATGACACTTTGAACAGGTCTCTGTACCCTTCTAACTCGTGACATGCAATTCAGGAGGATTATTTAACAACTGCTTTCTCTTCATATGAACATTTTATAGGTTGTACTGTGAAATAAGAATATGATATTCCCTCTCCTAGAACTACTCACTTGCTGGGGAAATGGAAAGATGGGAGTAGCAGGGCAGAACAAGAACCAAGTAAGATTTGTCCAGCCTAACAGGAAGGGAGTAGTGCAAACTAGTCCTTACAAAGTCCCATTCCCAGCTTAATAAACTCTCTTAACATGTTCAGATTCACAGGCACCATATGCTGTGTCTAATTCTTATAAAACCTTAGGCAGCCAGCACTGATAAGGAAAGATGGAAGTTGGAGTTCTTCCACCACATTACATGAGGTCACCCTTTGCTTCACAAGGTTGTGCTTTGCTTGGTTTAATTCCCATCTAGCTAAAAGTTTCTGAAGAAGTTTGTTGTCAGAAGATAGTCGTATTTTGCTCTACATACACTCTCCAGCTCCATTATTGTTACACATGTCACAAAGAAAACTGAGAGGCAGAGAGGTTTGAAACCAGATGGTCAATATGCTGTCTTCAACGCTCTTCAAACTGCTGTAAGGGAGTCCAGGGTGGGTCAAAACAAGTTTGTTTCCTAAAAGAGAAAACAGAGGCCTTCTAAAACCCAAACTAGGGCTAATGTGGACCCATAGAGAGGAAACACTGGCCTGGGACCAGAGTCCCTGCCCTTCCAGTCGGTGGCCAGGACAGCACCCTGGAGAGTGCAAGGGCATGTGGCAGCAAGTCATGTGCGACACTCCAACCTCCATCTTCAGGGACCACAGGTCACAGCAAACACATGGCTGGGCAAGGTTTGGCCCTGTGTGCACTGCCAGCAGAGTCTGGGGACAAAGAGGACCAGGGGACCAGGCCCAGGAATGAGGAGAAAACAAAAAAAAAGATAAAAGTTTTGAGTCCTGTCCTTAGGTGATGGAGCTGCTGTGGCAAGGATTAGCACAAGGAAGTCGAGTTACATTCAGACAAATCCCTGGGAGAGTTTGGGATAAGGTGTGAAGAGCACATAAAGTGGGGGCATTCTCTGGCTGTCATCTTCACGGGGTTCTCAGAAAGCTACCACTGCAGACACTCAAGAAGCAGAGGCAAGATGTACAAGGTCCTGGATTCCCTGACTGATGAATGACCCAAGAAACTTACCCTAGCCTTAAAAATGGAGGTGGATGCCACGTTCATTATAGCTCCAGCTTAAATAGTGGGCAGATGTCTGGGATATGGAGCTCCTTAAAGAACTCAGTGCCTGGTCATCCAGACACCACCAGGCTATACTTGGTGCAGGGGAGGAGGCAAGGGCATCTCTGCACCACCCTTCTGAGCCAGCAGGACCCAGGGAAGAGGGGGCAGCAGGCCACAGTTTCTGGAGGCTCAAGGGAAATCTCAGCAAGAGAAAACCAGGGGAAGCAGCCAGTAAGGAGCCCACAGCCCTCAAATCTTAAAGGATGAAAGGAGTTTACTATCTGAAAGAAGGTTGTAGCAAGGTGAGTATTGGTATCTTCTTGGTAACAAGCGATAGGACAAGAGGAAGTGGCCTCAACTTGTGCCAGGGGAGGTTTAGGTTGGATATTAGGAAAAATTTATTCCCAAAAGGGCTGTCAACAGCTGGAACAGGCTGCCCAGGGAAGCGGTGGAGTCACCATTTCTGAAGATATTGAAAAGTCTTGTAGATGTGGTGTGCAGGGACATGGTTTAGTGTTGGACTTGGCAGTGCTGGGTTAATGGTTGGACTTGATGACCTTAAAAGTCTTTTCCAACTTGAACAATTCTATGATTCTATGATGAGACAGAAGAGAAAGACGCAAGGAGGAGCTGGGCAGGGCAGCCCCCGAGCAGGAGCTCTGGGAGAAGCGAGGGAGAAGGACTCTCGCTGCCTTCCTGAACCTCGGTGGCAATAAATAAATAAATAAAAAGAAACAAACTACCCAGCAAAACACGAAACCGAGCAGCTCTTGCCAGAAGTGCGGAAGAAGAACTCCAGATGTGGGAGCCCCAGAGGATGCCAAACGGTTTCCCAGGCCGGCAGAGCGCGGGCGGTGCCCCTAGC
>NW_008628172.1:0-5519 GCF_000691845.1 Merops nubicus | reverse complement strand
CTGTTTGCCACGATCTAGTGAAAATGAGGAGGAGTGGTAGAGAGACAACATCAGCCATTTCTCTCAATACTCTTGAGTGCATCTCATCAGGGTCCATGGACTTGTGGACATTCAGTTTCCTTATCTGGTCACTAACCCAGTCTCCATTGACTAGCAGAGAGTCTTCCCTCCTCCATGCTTTCTCTCCTCCATCTAGGGTCTGGAGCTCACAAGGGCTGGCCTCAGGATTTAATATTTGCTCTTTAAAAAAATGTTACATATATGGAGTATTTGACATTTTAAGGGGGGGGTTTCTTTTAGAAATTGTCTAAAACACTGAATGGACTGTGGAACAAGCTTGCACTCGGTACTTTTTGACCTACATTATGCTTATAAAATAACCAACGGGAAGGTGGGCAGGAAGACTAAGAGAATTAATTGATTATAGTGTCACAGTGAGCAAGGTAGCTCACAGTGCAGTAGATTTATTCTGTCATTGTAAATGGGAGAGTAGATAGAAACAAACAAACAAAAATCAAATCCAACCTGTTATAAAATGGTCCCTTGGTTCTAACTTCTCTTTTTAAGAGGACAGCCTTAAGCAAAATTTGACTTTTTTCCTCCCCATCTAATCTTCCTACTAAAGGTAAAAAATTTTTCTCTTTTTAGTTTTTCATGAGGTTATTCTCTCTGTCTAGGACACAACTAGAGGTCACATGATCTCATAAGTTCCAAAATAATAACAAATCTGCTACCAGACACCCACATGCTTTC
Source organism: Merops nubicus (assembly GCF_000691845.1). Taxonomy (NCBI): domain Eukaryota; kingdom Metazoa; phylum Chordata; class Aves; order Coraciiformes; family Meropidae; genus Merops; species Merops nubicus. Next base: position 4,766 of record NW_008628172.1, on the reverse strand, counting down.
CCAGCTAATCCTTCCCCTCTGCTGAAAGCAGGTTATGTATAAAAAGGAAATCCAGATTTTATTAGGATGTTTTCTCCATATTATAATCTCATTGTAAATACACTAGTGAATAATAAGTTTTGAAGAGAAAAGATCAGAAAAAAGCCATGAATTTTTAACTTTTTTTTTTTTTTTTTTTTTTTTGTCTGAGTAATTTTTATTTGCCACCGTATTTAAAGGATGAAGACAGAGAAAAAGGAAAACAACAAGCTGCTGAAGCATTGGAATGGTCTCCGGGGAATTGTTTGAGTCACTGTTACCAGAAGTATTTAAAAGGCATGTAGATGTGGTGCTTAGGGATATGGTTTAGTGGTGGACGTGTCAGTGTTAGGTTTACAGTTGGTCCTGGTAATCTTAAAGGTCTTTTCCAACCTAAATACATCTGTGATTGTAAAACAGTTACAAATCATGTGAAGGCCCACCACCGGTTCATGTCACTCTGTTAGCAAGTGTCATTTCTGCAGATATAGCACAATGAAGGTGAAGTATGGCCACTACTACATAAATATAAGGCAATGCTCCACATAGTATAGCTGGTCAAGGTGAGAGAGGACTCATTTGATTACCAATTTGATATTTGGTTCGTACACTGAAATGCTGGGGTTTGAACCCTGAGCTCCGAATTCAGGTTGACATATGGGTGATTCCCACAGCACTTCATAAAGAGGTGGTGAGTTTGCCTTATAGCTTCCTCCCAGGGTGCGGCCGGCCCTGCAGGGAGAGCCATAAGGGAAATGAGCCCCAGGGGTCCTGCATTGAGTGAACAAAGGTCAGGTGTCTGCTTGGGGATAAAATTTGGGACCACCTGCAGGGAGTCAGGATGGAGTGCCCTCCACAGAGCTTCCTGGTTCAGGGAAGACCTCCTGACTCTACCTGGAGCTGGGCCCGAGTCTGCTCAAGATCTTTGCGAATGCGGGCTGATCAGGTGAGAGTCACTATGTGGTCACCTTTTTCTTATGTGTTTAGCTTGCTGGTCTGGTTGTTTCCCATGCCAACTGTGGGCAACCTCGGGTCTCTTTTTGTACCACCAGTTGTGGGCTGAGTTATGTCCTTTGTGAGATAGTTGGGGGTAGCGTCAATTATGTACCAGCTGATTGATCTGTTTGTACCCCCAGTGATCACTCATGTAATGTCCTTCTCATCTACAGTACAGTCTGTGTATTGGTTCATCTTCCTACTGGTGGTATCATTTTTGTTGGGCCTGGTCATTGGCAGAACATGCACACACATTTTACTTAACATTAGTTGATTATCCAGATATCTTATTCCTACTCAACACTCTATTAAACCTCGTACTGACCTTAGTTGTCCTATATTAATGGAACAAGTCTAGTGCCAGAAGGATGGCAAAACTCATCCTCTGCTATCATGCTTAGCATACGTCCATGTTATAATTCTATAATATAAATAGTAGATTATGTGTTACTACTATAACTGTGTTATAATGGCATAAAAATGACACAATTAATAATTAAGAACTCATTATATATTTAACAAAGGGCACCTTTTCACCTATTAATTGAACATGAAGTGTTGATTTGCAGATGAAAGGGTGTAAATGCTCTTGCCAAATCCCAAAAGCTGGCACATACTGTAATTCCTTTCAGATATCAACTCCTTTCATGTGACCTTTCTTTAGTGACAGAAAAGATATCCTATCTACATCAGTTTTTCTTAATACCAATATTTTTCTGAATTAAATAGTAGAAAATATAAGGATATTTATTTGACAGTTTTTCTTTAAGAGCTGTCTTGCTAACTGAGCTATCTACAATTGTGTACTTTCTTCATAAGTACATAAAGAAAGCCTCTATAGATAGGGATCTTTGCAATAACAAGCAGTTCCATACTATAAGATCACAAAAGTTCTAAAACTTGACATCAATGCAATTTCTGTCAAAGGACTCCTTACATCAGTCTATGTTATGAATTACTTTTTTTTTTAGAAAACCTATCTTCATTTTGGATTTAACTGAGCTGTTTTGATAACTGCACTTATCATATCTTCATCCATCCACCTGAAGTCAGAAATTAAAAGTAGTATAAGGCAAATTCATGTAAATGAGGAAATATCTGCTCAATTACATCATTTTATTAAAAAAAAATAACTTTTCACACTGGATGCGATACTCAGTGTGAGTTCTAAAATACAGGCTTACTTCAGTTGCCTAAGGATAGATAACAAGTAATAACTGAGATGTCCTGTGCTAGCTGAGATTGTGAACAGGGCTAGCAAACACAAAGTAGAACAAAAGAGCTTTTCCTACTTAGAACAGCATATCACCTAGAGACCATGCAGGATGTTGCAGGACATAACAAATAGTATTAGTTACCTTATTTTTAGGCAAATTGATTGAGTTCTTACACTGTCCTTCTTTTGAAGGCAGAAGGGGAAAATAAAGCCTAGAAAATAAAGCCTGTCATGCCACTTGCATCCCTGGATTTACATATTTTGTTTTGGTTTTCCTACTTAAGAATCAGACTCAACGAGTAGACACTAAACCTCTCCTGGATTTAGAATAAGAGCTCAAATTTACACTTACCACAGTTTAAGAAGCTATTGCACTTTAATTTATCTGTGATAACTGGTGTTGTGTATAGTCTTATGTCCAGACTTCAGGCAACTGGAAAAGTTAAGAAATGTGCTGTTGCTTTTACATTTGTCCATACTCATCAAGTACACACAGACAGTCAATGCAGTCAGTTGACATATGGTAAACTTCTAAACTACTAATATTCAACAGGTAGTCACAACTTTAACGCAACCAGATTTCATGGGCTGTTAGGAAGGCAGAGATAAACGTACACAATTTTTAATCATCATCTCTGTAAGACTGAAAACCAGAGAAATCTAATTGAATATATACTTTGTCTACAATATCAAACTGTTTAGATGAAAGATAAAGTATAGTATAATAATAGTTAATGCAAATAAAAGCAATAAGACAAAAATAAAAAGAAAAACCACAACTTAAAAAAAGAACATTATTAAGGAACAAAGAAAGTAGAGTAATGTTTTCACTACAATTTCTTTAGGGAATATTTATGGCATGATGACTCAAAATGAAAACTGCAGTGACAAGGTAAAATCTTCTCTTGCATTTTAAATATGCTAAGAAACAATAACAGACTGTTTTTACTAACCCAGAATACTCTATCCAGATTTGTGTTTCTGTGGACAATATAAAAATACATTAAATGCCTTGCTTATGTGTAGAACGTATATAGATTCTTTTAAAATTTTGGGTGTTTCCTTTACAAAGTAAATAAAATTATGACAATATGTGAAAAGATGGTAAGGATATGGGGGCAGCAGAAGAATATTTGATCTTGTTTAATAATACATCACAAAATCAGTCCACTTGCAAAAAATCTGATTATTTTATCGTATAGGATACAAGTAATAACCTTCGCAGAAGATTTGTAAATATGGGGACAAAGATTTTCCCTGATCTATGAGGATGGAAGTTCTGCTTGAAAATACAAACAGACCAAAAGCAAGAGTATGGAAAAAAAAAAGTAGACACTCTGCCAAGTATGAATATACTGATTCCTTGTGTCTTTGCAGAAAGCATTTAAAAATGATTAGGTGGCTCGTGCACAGCATAATCTAGAAGATGGCCTATTGTGACAGGGGAAAAAAAAAAAAGACTAAGATCTTTCTGTCACATAATATTCATTATAACTACCAAGTAATGCTCTCCATTACTAGTGTTGAAAACAGACTTGGAGTTTACAACAGTTTGTAAGTATCACATTGCCTTTCAGAAAATAAAATTAAACAACAAAACAGAAACCCCTTTGAAAACACTAGTTCTGTTTAATGAAAGTTTCTGTAGCTTGTAGTTCTACATAAATAAACTGTAATTGCATACTCTAACAGACGAGACTGTTTTCTTCTTTTTGCCTTCTGATCCGGCAATGACGGCCAGACATGCCCCCCCCGGGGGGTTAGGGGTGTGAATGTTCTCAACGGTGCTGGAAATCGAGGGTGGAGGATTGTTTACAGAGGGGAGTGACCCTCATTGGTCGGACTCAGTGAGAGAGTTATAAAAGCCACTGGCTGAGCACAAACGCCCCTCCCTCTCTTTTGGAACTTCGTGGGACTAGTCCGGATGGGACTCTGAACTTTGTGGGACTGCTCACGCAACCTGCCGAAGAGGAGCTGCGGACCAGCGGGTGAGTGTCCCGCAGCTACATGCCGCTGCCGCAAAGGGGCGAGGTGCTGTGCCCCCCCCCTCCTCTTGGAGCCGCGTTCCCTTCTTTCCGGATGCCCACCGTTGCGGAACCCTGCGCGTGCAGCTCCTGCCCGCCCAAGTGCAAGCCGTTTGCAGCACAGTCAGCCAACCCCGACACGGGACAGGACCGGGTTTCGCTGCTGCCCGCCTGCCAGGGCTGCCCGCGGCTGTTGCCTGCGTCCCAGGCTGAGGGGACTGGTGCACACCGTGTTTTTTTTTCCCTGCGACTGGCAGTCGTGCCACCTCGGGTTCTGCCACTGACCACGTCATTGCTGTGCTGCCGGGGACTGCACATTCCGGAGGACCTCGGGACTCCCGACTGCCGTCAAGGGCTACAAGTCCCACCGACCCCTGTGACTTCCTACCCTCGCTGATTGGACACCAAGCCGGTAACCCGAGTGTGGGTAAACACGCACACTCTCTCCCGCGAGACAGCAATCCTTTCCTCCCTGGACCTTTAGCTTTTTTTGGCTGAGTCCCCTCCTTTCC
>NW_008628171.1:0-15020 GCF_000691845.1 Merops nubicus | reverse complement strand
ATAAGAAACAGTCTCATCTGTTACACATGGAAACATCAAGTGTGCATATAGTTTTTGATTTTGAACATGAAATGTGCTCATATATTGAAACATAGAATTTTGTAGATCCATGTTATCAGAGTGAGCTTTTTCTAACAAGCTATTAATCTCTGAGAGACTATCCTTAAATGCAGAGATATTTTCAGCAAGAATTGTTACTCTTAGTTCAAAAACTCACTGAGACTGAAAATAGGACATTGTCAGACATGGTATTTATGTTTGTTTTGCTTGTACTCAATAGGACAATGGAGAAGGGTCTTCATGGAGACCTTATTATAGCCTTTAAATACTTAAAGGGGGGTTATAAGAAAGATTGGGACAGATTTTTACCGGGTCTATAGTGATAGGACAAAGGGTAATGATTTTAAACAAACAGTATACGTTTAGACTAAATTTAAGGAAGAATTTCTTACAATGAGAGTGGTAAAACACTAGAACAGGTTGCACACAGAGGTGGCGGATGCCCCATCCCTGGAAACATTCAAGGTCAGGTTGGATGAGGCTCTGAGTAACCTGATTTAGTTGAAGATGTCCTTGCTTGTTGCAGGAGGGTTGACCTTTGAAAGTCCCTGCCAACCCAAACTGTTCTATGATTTCATGATTTATTCCACATTTTCTGAACTTTAGCCCTTTTAATATTTAATTCAGTCTTCAAGTCTAGGAAATTATAGGGAGAGAAGACTCATTTTTTTTGGGTAACTAGGTATTGTTATTAATAAAAGATCATCTCCTTTCCCTTGGTTGAACTGGAAAAATAGTAGGAGAGGAATCCATATTTTAACTGGCTAACAATTATGCATCTTCTAAGCCATTTGTTTCTATTTTCACGAGAGGCACCCCTCCAGAAGGAAATTAATCTTGCCTATGCTGGACCTTTGGTTCACTTCTCCTAAATCTCTATTAATTGCCTGAAATGAACTCCATTATCTAACATGCCCCAATTGGGCATAGATGACTACAATTGGAGAGAAAAAAAATGGTTTAAAAATATACTATTAGTATGTGGAGTGTTAGAATTATTTTCTTAAAATTTTAAAGACAGTAAGTTTGAAATGGTGTACTCTACTCATTCATTTTTCTCTTTTCTTCACTGAGATTTTGAATATTTTTAATCAGAACAGAAATATCACGGAACAGTTGTCTTTGTACTATACTTGTTCGAAATAGAGTATTTGGTCTAGCCTGGGAGTATTTGTGCCCAGGAAAAAAGACTTTTTTTTTTTTTTTTTTAAATATATTTATAAATTTATCAGATGATTTACAATTTCTTATTTTCATTATTTTTATGGACAATAGAAGATATATTTTTTAAATATAGATGTTTGTTTTTTCATTCCTGAAGTAGAGTTTTTGTGGTGGAATTTACAAAGATCCAGATAATTTATCTGAATATATTCACTTAGCTATAGTAACAATTCTAAGTTATGAAAAATACTGGATGAAATACTACTTTGAAATTTAATCTTTTCAAAGGTGTATTCTCTGAAGACGTTTTTCCGTGTTTACAAGCATTATTTTAGAGAGTTAATTACATTCAAGTGTAACTTTTTTTTTCTAGGTACTCCTCTACAAAGACTGAAACATTCTTACAGAATCAGGGTCCAGGGCTGCAATCTCAATTTCTTGATGAGGAGTATAGATACCTAAATTATACATATATATATATTTATATATATTTCCACAAACAGATCTATTGCTGTAAGTGCTTTTAGTTACACTAGGCTTGCCTCTGACTGAACTTATAAATTTGCCTTTTTCAGTACATGGTGAGCAGGATAGATTTTATTCTTTCTTCCTCCACTCTAAAAGTAACTCAGAACTGTTTAAAATTTTTGCACTCTGTATAATGGGTTCAGGACTTACTTTAGCACATCTAGTATTGCTAATTAAACTTAAGGCTTTAGATAGAAAAGTTGAAGTCTCAGTCATTTGAAATGACTGAAAGAAATGTGAATTTACACTGAGGCATGTACAAGTAAGCACAGAAAGGTGATCTTGTCCTTCTAAATCAAACATATTGTTTTACAATCCAACTAAGTAGCAAAATAAATTCTTAAAATCTAGTCATAGACTTAAGGTGTTTATAGAAAAAAATTTACAGTGGGATTCAGGCTGAAACTGAGACATTTGGTTCGGGGTTGTCCGTATTGCAGGCATATGCTTCAGTTACTTATACACAATCCCTTCCAACTTTTGAGGCACCCTCATAGATCCCAGAAAGCCTTTAGGTGACTCTTCAGGAGGTTACAGATCTCCTACCAGTCCTATGTCATATCTGCCAGCTCTGTGATGTTTTCTCAGGTATCCAAAGGCATTTCAGATGTCACTAGACATGTATTTTTAGGCATATTTATGATTTAAGAATTATACTTTAGTTGTCTGTAGGTTCACTAGGTGTTTAAACTAGATGCTGACTAGCCCATATAATCCACGAAACTCAGAAGTTTATTCCACTGACCAGCCACTAGATGTTTTCTTCCCAGGGAATAGACTGCAATCCAAGAATAAGCAAATAGCACACTTATAAGTACCATATTTGCACGTGTTGAATTTGAACTGCATCTTGACCTTATGCATTCAACTTTACCATCTGCAAAGAAATATTAATTTTGAACACTGAATGTTGCAGTAGCAGAGAGCATGAGATTTCATAATTCATAAGGCTAACCAGAAAAGCATAATGATTCTCTGCTGCTCTAATGAAACTCGTGTTTAGAACAGTTTAAGTGCTGTGTCTTTTTACTTAGACTATTCAAAACTTTAGTCATATCTTCTATTGTCCATAAAAATAATGAAAATAAGAAATTGTAAATCATCTGATAAATTTATAAGATGATCCCAATTCACAAGATTGTTTCCATTGAACTACTGAAATAATCTGTTGTGGCATTCATAATGTTAATGTATACTTGTTACGGGGCTTGAAGAAATATATCTGGCGATATAAGGGTTTAATAAATTACACTCTAAATAATAGTTTAGAAATATGTATGTCATAAATATATAGTATACAGCTCTGGAAGTATTTACTTATCAAGTAAAACAAAATGCATATAATTGGTCACTTCAAGAACAACTGAAAGTCTGAAATTTTGCCTGAGACTTCCAGAGAAACACAAAGCTTTCATTCCTTTGTCCAGCATTTTTCCTTAGACTCATGAATCACTACTAGACACTTATTTTCAGATTATTCTGGTATAAATGTATTCTAAAGTACAGGGAAGCGTGAACTAGACTTGGAATTAAGTCGAGCATTCTGAATATTTTAAAATAATACTTCTGCTCCATGTGAATCAGAGCCTTTAATATAAACTGATGTGTCTTGTTGGAGCTAACAGTTGACTATGGGACTGTCCCTTTTGTTGTTTTCTGCCACAGTGTAGCTAACTTTGATCGTGAACTTATCTGGAAAGGTTTAGGATGGACTTGTTTAAATTACTAAACATATTGCATTTTGCTCAGCGACAGAGGACTACAGTACACATCCTTTGCCTCCCTTGCAAACACTTGTATTTTATTTCTGTAAATGGTAGTTGCTTCATTCATAAAGGAATTAAAAAATAAATTCAGTTGAATTTATAGATTAAAGTTGGAGCCAGTATAGCTAGGGCAAAATTGTACAGGGAGATATTAGCAATATAAAGGACATAATTAACTGAACTGCATGATCAAAACTCAGTTGAAATACTGCTTGATTTTAAAGTTTAAGAAAGGGATATACTTATTTACATAATGTTTTACAACAAGATGACCATGTATTACCACTAATGTCCACTTGTTACTTCTACAACAGTTATTTCAATAATATATGATCTTCAAAATTGCAAGAAAAGAAATTGTAAACAGCAAATGTTAAACTATAATTCTACACAGAGTTCATTAATGTGTAATTGAATGACAAGTTAAGATTTAAAAAACAGCTAACATTTTTGGGAACTTAAAAACAAAGTGCTATATTCATTTATGGTTTAAGATAAGGCTTGCAAGTCTGATGCTATTTTAAGGGGAAGGATTCTCCTTAATTAGCTGATAAGTTCTATAATATAACAGTAGCTTGACAAAGATAATTTAATGTCTGCATTTTCATTTAAATAACCAATTACATCCAATTCACAAGACTTACTTAACCACGGATGTTTTTGAATTCAGCTTAGAAATATATTTAAGAACAAGATTATTTTTTCTTTGCCATAGGAGGAAAGTTGTGACAGTGAATTAAGAGCACAGTTTATTTCTATGTTTATAAACAGGGGCATTTATTCTGATTTCATCCTGTTTTTCCATTAAAGGTAATTCTGTTAGCTTTTCACCTTCAGTTACACTGGAGTGAATACTGCAGCAGAAATATAGCATATATTTAAATCGATGCATACTTAATTCTATTAGTCTTCAAAAAGTAAAAGGGAGAAATGTGTATACTTTTAAGTACACAAAATAATTAATAAATAAAAAAAAGTACATTTATTTAAAAAAACAGAAGATGTAAATTGTCAATTATGGCTTCCTTTCTGTCACTGTATGTTTTAGAAGATGAGAATGGAAATCTTATCTGCAGGATTGAACTTTTCTATCACATATCATATCAAGCCAAAACAACAAAATATGGTACATAAAATTTTGCCTGGACAGTAAAAATTCTACTCAAACCTGGTATATTCCACATAGCCTGAAAATCCTGGAAAAAGGATGATCCAGGCCAATTAAATACGCAGAAGATGTCTAATGAGGCATCTGGGACATGGAAAATCCACCTTGCAGGTACAGCTCCTCTGTGTAGCACGTGTCCTATAGGTATGATGTGTGCACATCGTTTGCAGACATACTTCACCCAGAGAAATCCTATGAGAAACTATGCCAAGCTGCTCCCAGCACGATTTAAGGAGTGATAAAACTCAGTGACTACTGAAAATTCTTATTAATTAAAATCACAGTAAAGATGACTTGCCTTAACTCAGATGTGAAGACAGCCCAGGTCACCTTGATTTATCCAGAACTTTTTCCACGGCACATTCCTTGCTGTCTGACTGGCCAAAGGACTTGGAAGTGCAGGGGTGCAGGACTTCAATGCAATTTGTAATGACACATGGCTTCCTATATGTCACTTCTCTGACTTTCACTTCTTTCTTATCCCAAATTTTCATTATATTTTATGACACTTTATAGTGATCAGTTTTGATCTTTATTTTACTGTTTCTGCATATTCTGGAGGCACAAGAGGAAAGAAACACTCTCAATGCACTGCAACTTTGTGGCACTGGACTTAACATAGGAGCAGACTACTGTGAGTTCAGTATAAAACTTGTTCAAAACTTGAGAAATCCTGATGAAAATAGGAAATTGAAATATTCAGAATGTCAGTATTATATCTTAGTGAAAAGTATCTAGTTCTTGAAAAGAATACGAAAGAACTTCAGAACTAGAAAATAGGGAGCAACTGCTTTTCATTTTAGATTTTCTCTTACTTTCTTAATCAGTGGCTTAAATCTGAAACAGGAAGGACAGTATTTTATGTCTACTACTTTCTGATCTTAGAGAAAATTACTTAAGGTTTTTTAAATTTGTATTTTTGTGAACTCTTTGTTATTATATTTGGTAGATTTTCACTGAGGACTTGTGGGAACTAAAAACAAAATATCTTTAAAACCTGGTGGAAGTATTTGAAGGAAATGTGAATGATAATTTAATGAAAATTGGATGTTTACAAATCCAATTCTTGTTTATAGTCTGGACTTTAAATTTAATTATAACCATTTATAAACTAGGAAAACAGAAGTTTTATAATAAAAAGTAATCTATCAAACACTCACTTAGGACAAACATTCAACTATTTTTTCTTTATTTTTTTGTGTTAATGGAAGAATAAGGTTAAATTGTTTTTTAAATTAGTTGTTCATCAACTTTATCAGTTAGGTCAATAGAAACATGTAACAGAACTTTATGTAGCACATTTAAATATGAACACCAAGTCTTACACAGATTATTTAGTGACTAATGCAGAGAAGTAATTAAAAAGTTATTTTTATCATTACAATAATAATAATAAAAAAAGAAGTTGATTTCACAGTCTTTTCACTTTCATAATAGTAGGCCTTGTGAGATGACAGATTTCTAAATATTTTAGGATTAGATCTGAGCATGATCTGGAGCTACCAGCCATCAGAAAACTTGCATTAAAAAGAAATGTAATTTTATTTTCCATGTAAGGTTATTGTGTTTAAATAAACACAACGAAAGATTTCACATAAGACCACTCATTCAAAAATGTCACAGTAGTCATTCACTTGAAAATATTAAAATATTTTGCATTCCCAAAATGTAATCACATCTTGCGTTCTTGTTAAACTACCCAGCTGGCACTACATTAAGCTTCTCTTCCTGATGAGAGGCTCCTTTTCTCTGTGTAGACAGATTTCTTCATGATGGCTTGTTTGCAATGAACCAGGTAACATCATCTTCAGAAAACAGCAAAGGAGAACTAGTTTTGTAGGGTTCCACCCGACACCTTGCACTGACTTTACTGTCAGTGGCAGAGGAAATGCTGCTTAATACTGAACTGACACAAAAGGAAATTTCTGGATCAGTTTCACTGTGATTAGACCTTTAATAAGAAGTAAAGAAGTACTTCAGAAGTAAAAGCTTAGGGTTTGTTGTGGGTTGTTTTTAATTCTTTAGCAATGGAATACAAAAATATTTCTTAGCAAAATAAAAGTTCTTGTGAGGACTAACTGTGCTTACAAATAAAACCACTTGGACAATATATTCTGTACTCTGACACAGATTCAGGTTTTTAACGCCTCCTTAACAGGCTTCTGGAACATCAGTTTGCCTATTTTCTGTCCATTATTTGGATACTGGAAAGGAATCAGGCACATTGACTTCAATGGAACTTCACTCATTATTTTTGCTATGCTCTAGCCAGTCAAACCTGTAGCCCAGGAATATTCTCCAACTTCTCTGTTTTACCTTTAAGATAGTAAGTATTTAATACAGTTTCATCCTACACCTGTGGGTTTTTTTCTTGCTTTTCTTTTTTTTTTTTTTTTTTGTAATATCAGCGACACTTTAAAAGAAATTAGGAAATTACAAAGAGAAATCAGAAGAAATGTTCTAGCATAATATTACTACCTTAATGTGGAGGTTTATATAGCATTTGACAGGATTTATTACACATAAAATTTTGCAGCTGAGCAGGTATGTGTTTCCCAAAATGAACCAAGACTGCTGTCAGCTGCTGTGAGCTTCTACCAAGACTGCAATAAAAGTAACACAGATTTCTGTTTACAAGTGTTGCTATACTATATTTAAAGTGTAAAGAACTTGAAAGGTTGTTAATAGATGGAAGTGTTTATGCTAGAGGAGATGGAAAAATGGAATAAGGAATAGGAGGCATACGGTAACTCAGATGAGAAACATTTCATGCTGGGAGAGACATTCCTCTTCTATGGTGTGCTGAATAATCTGGTGTGGGTGTTTTTCTTTGTTTATATGACGTCCTAAAAGCAGCACAATTCCTGTGAGGAAATAAGTATTTTAATGAATTTTAGACAGTCTTGCCTGAGAGAAATATGTATCTAGATATAAAATATGCAAAGATGGCCCCAAATCATGATGGCTTAATTTTTAATGTTCTGTGTTTATTTTATTAACATTTTAAGTAACTCAGTCAAGATGAGGAGTTTCTGCTTAGATGTGTACAGTTGCATATTTTTAACTGACTTATAGTTTCTCTAGGACTTTAGCTGATGAAAAAAACTCTAAAAATAGATTGTGAAATGAGTTTTCTGCCTATCTATTGAAGTTATGTGTGTGAGTTTTGAAAAAAAAATAGTGAATTAAGAAGAGTACAATTTAATTCTTGCTCAGATTAAAGAATTCAACTGTTGTGACAAGTGTCATACAACACCCCCAACCTCTGAGCTTGTCTCTATGAGTACAATTCGCAAAGCTAATTTAAGTTTGGAGCAAGGTTAGATTGACAGCTGCCAGCACACTAAGTGCTGGAATACCCAAACCAATCAACAGAAAATGTGGCAGAGTAGAGCATTTCTGAAATTCTGTCTCCTTCAGGGCCTGCACTCCCCAAAGCTGGAAGCCAGAGTTCTGTTTTTTGCATATTTGCCTGATAAAAGCACTTGCCCAGTAAGTGGTGTTCTGTTTCCTGGGATGCTGACAGAGCTTGTATTTGCTACTGGCTGGCTGAAGGAGCAAAAACAAACCAAGAAGAATTCTGAGAGTAGCAACTCATGACAGAGTCTTTCCCATTTGACCAGCTGAACTACTATCATTTGCTCTCCTTTGGCACATGTGGCTTTTGAACTTCTTGCTCACAGTGGCACATTTATCCACAAAAAAGGATAAAAGACAGTTACTTCCCATAGCTCTGTGATTAGCACATCCTGTTATGATGCAGCAGGCCCGATCCTAATCTTCCTCATCATTTGTGATAGGAGTCTTAACATGAGTCTCCTGGACCCGATGTTCTAACAAACAAGCTATTAGAGGTAACAGTTTAAGTAAACTTTGTGTGTTCTGTGAACCCTGAGCAAACAGGCTCAGTAGAGATTTCCAGTAGAGATTGGAGAAGGAATGCCAATTTCACAGATGCTGGAAGAGGACAGAACTTGGGAAGACAGATACACAGTAACTAGCTAGGCAAAGGCCACACAAAATATGGTTATAGTTTGGACAATTTGATGTTCCTCTCCGATGTTAGAATGTCTCAGACGTCTGTGGATGTTAGTTTTTTTGTTTTTTTTTTTTGTATGGTGTCTTTTTTCTTTCTCTTCCCACCCTACCTCTGCCCCCAGTCCTTCAAACTTCATTACATCATCTTGTTTGACACTCAAGAAGCTATTCATTGTGATGTACAATAAGTCCAGATCCCAGTTAACTAGAATATGGACTTATAATGCCATTTGCCATTGATGTAGACATGTGCAAGAACGTAAACTTTTTTTCTCAGAAGTGACTACAAGCATTTATTTCAGATACCTTCAGATATACTACATTTAAATTGTTGATCTTGAGACAAAAGATTTTCTATCCCTCTGCCATATTATACTACACTCCAAAACTCCCCATGAAACATATCAACAGGAATCTTCCTTGGTCAGAGAACTCGGAAAGCTGTAATAGAAACTGAAAAAATGTGTTCATTTCTGTAATAATTCCTTCTCTTGGACTTAAAACAATGTTAAAACAGGTAGATAACTGACAAGTCTGGAGATAATATCGCCCCTAGCAACAGATCAGTGATTGATTGACATGTTATATATTAGCTAAAAATAATGATGGCCCTCACATTTTTCTTCCTACAGCATAATTGTTAATCTTAGCTGCATTCCAACCTGGCTCCCTTACACAGAAATATTCCAGAATAATTCAAAAGCTAAGAAACAATCTTTTATTCTGTTCTTATTAGTAGCAGAATGTCACTTTTTTCCCAGTTAACTACAGAAAACCATATTTCTCTCATACAGGCTTTTTTTTTTTTTTTGCAAGAAAAAGGTACACATCCAAAATAAGTCAGAAGAAAGAATGTATTATATCTCCTGTGTCATTATTCACTTGATTTATGTAAGCAGCAGCATGCTGAAGTTTTTAAAATATTATTATTACTGTTATTGTTAATATTTATTCATTCTTTGCCTGATAGCATCTAAATGAAAGCTTCAGTTCCAAATTTTATTTAAAAATACAATGTCTAGGGAAGTAACTTTATCTGGAGCTGTACAGCGTTCGTATTTCTTTTTTCTGTCTCTGCTTAAAGTTTGAATCCCTAGTGAGTAGCTTCCTGGCTCTGTAGTGAATATGCTGTGACTATATGGAATAACACCAGGACACCACTGACATTTTGTTGATAAGATTTGCATTAAAATATACTCACAGACGGCCTGTCTTGCAAATATATATTACTGTAGAACCTTTATCAATTTCAGACACACTCAGTCTTTATCGTGCATAAAACTTACAGAAACATTTGCCAAGAACAGTTATCCAAAAAGATGGAGAGAAAGAAGGCTAAAGTGTTTTATAAAAGTTCAGTTCCCTGTTGTGTCAAGATGGGGAAAAGAATCAAAAACACAGTAATAAATTCTTGTTTTATTCATCTGCGTTTATTTCTCTGCAAATGTCTTATGCAAATGTAGACCATTAACATGCTCTTTCTAGACAGCTCGGCTCATATAGATAGGTGTTTTTTCCTCATCTTTTTATTCCATCTCTTCTGAGAAACTAAATGCAAAAATGTCTCTTCAGGTTTTTTTGTTGTTGATGTTGTTGATATTCCCTTCAGAGTCAATTATCTTGTTTTCTGGATTATGCAAAACACACCGAAAACTACAGTTTACCACTTTTATTTATCAGTTCTGGGATGTCAGTTTTACAAAGGAGATATATAAACATGGACAAACAAACTCATACAAAGGCAATTACACAATAGTTTGATGTTGTACAGTTGATTACAATGAGGAATCCTGATCTCATATGATTCAGTAGTAAAACTGTAATTTGTCTCTAATGAAATGAGATCTGTGTTAATAGGAAGTATTATTCAGGTCACTAATGAAATGAAAAGTTAACTATTGACAATTGCTAAATCCTACTGTAGGAACTGCTAAATCCTACTTCAGCTGGTGGAATGAAGTCTAGATGCAGATTATGGAATATGTCAAACTGTCCTCTATTTCCTTTTTAGTCCAAGCAGCAAATAAAGGACTGACAACTTAACTCTTATGAATTAGAAGTCTGAGTCTCATTGCCATGATTCAATTCTCCCATGATACAGCAGAGCCTCATATAATGGTATTATTTTCATTTGTAGTTTTCCACTCCATAGTTTTCCATTTGGACAAAAAAGAAAAATTTCCTGATAATGTTTTGGTAAATGACAGATGAAGTGGCTACTCCGAGAAGTGCTGGCTATACAAGGTCAATATTATTGAGTTCAACATTTATGAGTCCAATACATGATATTTTGTGGTGCTGCTGTAGATTCAGCTGAACCATCTCACTCTGGACTTCCCAGTGCACAAATCTATTGTAGATCTGCATCTTACTTTCGCTCTCATTGAGCAAGCTCAAGTCTTGAAGCAATACAGTTGTGGTGATGCGTTTCTGAACTGACGTGGAGGTCCAAGAGGAATCATTAACTAGATCAGGCATAGCACCAAACAGAGGAACTGTATTTTAATCTTTTTCATCTGCATGTTAATTTGTATTGTATTGACTTTTAGGATCAGGCCAGCATTGATTTGGAGATCTCTTCAGACTATGCTGAAACATAGTGTAGATAGAATCCTAGAATCAGAATAATTTAGGTTGGAAAAGAACTTTAAAATCATTGAGTCCAATGTTGTGTTGCAGTGTTATTCAAGGAGAGCTGCTGTGCTCAGCACTAACACTGTCTCTATCTTAGTAAATGGAGTGTTCCTGGGACCACTGCCTGACATTGAGGACATCTACAAGAGAACTGCTTGCACTGATATGAAAGGACTCTTGCCTTACAAACCAGGGCTGCTCCAGGCAAGCTTCCTGTCAGGAGCTGGCCCTGACCTGTGCTAGCTACTGAACTATACTCACGAGTTATTTGGGACTGCCATTTGTCACTGCCCAATAGCATGCTAGTGGCAATTCTAATATGCTACTAATGTAGAGAGCTGATCTTCTGTGCCCAGAAATGTCTCACTCCCTAGTATATTTGTAGCACAGACTTCATTCCAGTCTGGCACCCTTTTACCCTCACTCTGCTGCTGTTCCTCAGCTCCTTGCTGGGAAACAAAATATTTTTTTTTCCTCTCTTCTCTGATTTGAAGACAAGGCACCAATCAAAGGTTTAACCAACCTTTTGTATGCCTCTTCCTCTTTCTGTTCCTCCCCCTTTCCCCCCTCCCACCTGGCAAGGTCTTCCTTTCCTGTACTGCAATTTGATGCTGGTGACTGTATCATTGTCACTTATTTTCAGTGTAAAGAAAGTGATGTCCCTGAAGTCCTGCTTTTGTGTGTCTCAGATGTATTCCAGGGGCTTTTAAGCCCTAAATTATTTGGGGTTTGTGAGTTTAATTCTTTTATTTGAACATAAAATTTTATGCCTATTAAAAATCTAAACGTTATGTCTACAATTTCCAAATGCTCTGCTAAGCATGGAAGGGTCTAAGAAAGCAGCAAAGCAATTATATCCTGTAATTATATAAAAAATTTCCCAACTACTTCTTAGTGAATCACAGCTTTCACTAGTTTGCAGCCTGCAGCTATATGGATGAGATTAGCTGCTAATTGGAGAGAGGAAAAAAAGAATGAATAGAAAATGAATTTTATGTTTTAAAATAGCTTGGACTTGTATCTGATTTACAATTACAGAGTTTCTTTTGTGGGCATTGCTTTTTTATTTCTTCTCCTCCGGAAGCCAGGAAAGGAACTGAAATATGCTGTTACATGTACAATAAAGTGTTTGCAAATCATAGATATTTTTTAGGAAGAAAAAGTGGGGAAGCTTGGCTAAGGCCTGTCTGCTGCTTGCAGGGACTCTGTTATAATAATTCGTTTTTATACATGCTGTTTCCTTGCCATTTATAAAAGCAAGGCCTCATGGAGACGAGGACACATCAGAAGGAGGAGGCATAACAAGGTTGGGTGGGCCTTCAGTCTCTCAGGAGTACAAAGTCCCTTGAAATTCTTTCATCAGCTACACAAACTTGTCTTGGAACTTGGTTACCTCCAAAGGTCACAGTTGTGAGGCACACCAATACTTGGCTTCAGGAGTGGGAGTATAAACTCAAGGTGTTATGCAGTTCCAGATCTTGTTCCCAAACAAAATTCTCTCATGATGTGCAGTGACAATATAGAAAATCCATGTAGCTTGTACAAGCTTCAGCTGGTATATTCACAGAGTTGTGCAGTAACTGGAAAGTTCAGTTCAGATGCTGAAGGTGACTGAGGCACAATAGCACAGTGCCTGCCCAGGGTAAAATGGTGTACTTCTCAAATTGGCTAATTAGCTACAGTACAGAGCCATGCAGCTGATTGCTTCCGTTCTGGTGTTAGTGAAATCTTCACTGAATCAGAGTACTGAGGCAGGTGGGGGGTGTTTCTGCACTGATTTCTATTGAAATTTATAGGTGCACTTAAAAGTGTAATTAAGAACTCCCATGCTGTTCTGCATATGCAAAAAAATTGGGACACAAAATTAAAGGCTTCTTAGAAGGAACTGTCCCTTGCTGTTAATTTGTTTCTTTGTAACATTTTGCAATGTTAATTTAACAGATTTCATGTGTTTAGATGTTGATAGCTTGAGGTTTGATTCACCAGCCCCTCTTCCTTATAGCAAAAGTAATGCCTAATTAACATTCAGTTGCCTCGCTGTAAACTTGATTGAGATGGTGGATGATATTTTAGCTGATTGGCATGCAGTGAAAATGACAGAAATAGTAACTATCTGAGGCTAACTGGAATTTGAAAGAGGGGTTTCTTCTGCGGCTGGCAAATCTTATCTATATCATGCCTAAAGAGAAGTGCAGTAACATATTTCACAGAAGATAAGGTTATGCTGCAGGAGAGGAGTTATAAGCAGATGCTCTGGGCAATTGCTAGATTTTAAATCTAAGCCTGCGTAGCTCTCAAAGACTGAGCTAACCGTTTCTTTACAAATGAAAATAATTGCTTAAATGAATTAATGCAAGTACAAGACATTTTCTTACCAAAGCTGATAAAGTAACACAAATACAGGTGGATGTTACTTTTTTTTCTTAATGGTTTTAGTGACTAAGTAATATGATTGAAGTATTACACTTCCAGCATCCAGAAATTCTTTGAGTGCTATTTCCAGCTAGGAAGCCCATATGGGGGAGCAACGAGGAGTACCCTTTAATGAAAAACATTTAGATTGGAACCTGTTTGCATGTCAAGATATGAGATTTTCATGTATTTCATAAATATGAGGGTTTTTAACCCTACAGCTTGGCAACACACGTGTCTCTATTCCACGCTATACAGGCTATTTGGAATTGGGCTTATGTTGAGCCTGCATTGTCTGGTCCAGTGGTTTTAGACAGTCTGTGTTTCTTGTTATCCTCGATCATTTCAGTTCAATGTGTGCTGGAACAGAACAGCACAAATTATTCTTCATTATTGAGGATTTCTCCAGAAATATAATTCTGAGTCCTCCAAACTTTTTGTGTTAGCAATTATTTCATGTCCTCTGGTCCAAAGGAGGTATGAAAAAGTAGTTATTTGACATATGACTATTTCTTCTAAAGTGTGCGTTTGTAGACTTGTAGACAGTTCAATGTAAAGAAATCTTGATCATAGTAGATCACTGGTTTGGCTACACTGTTAATTGAAATAATTTTCTGATAACCTGTGTCTTTCCTATACCAAAATGATATTGACAGTAAATATGCTGAAGTTAGAGTCTACTTCTAAAAACAACAATACCACAGCAAACTTTCCTGAGTTGTCACATAGATGGAACCTTATAAATGTCTGAAAAAGATATTTTTTTTTTTTTGTCACTAATATAAATACCAGGATGTCTAAATATGCAGAAAGTTTTTCATCATTACTTATGTCATCACTTTACTACTAAATCCTGTGTGAAATCTGCTTATGCTTGGGAAAGGAAAGACCATTGGTTTAAGGAAATGACAGAAAGTTTTGTGAAAGAGTAAATATAAAATTAGGACACCTCATTTCTTTATATCCTTTGAATCTCTCAAACCAAATACCTAAACCAGCAGTTCTCTTAGAATAAGGTTAGTTCATCATAGTTCATTTCTCTAGTACTGATATTAAATTCTAGTAAATGAATCCAGAAAAAATCTTAATTATCAAAGTCAGAATATTCTGACACTGGAATTTTATAGTAAAATATGATGTATAGATCATACAGCTTTCAAAATTTGTTAGTTCTCATTTTGATTACTGAAAAGTTCAGCCAGATCTTGCTTTGAAGCAGATGTTTGTGTGTCCTGGTT
Organism: Merops nubicus; assembly: GCF_000691845.1. Taxonomy (NCBI): domain Eukaryota; kingdom Metazoa; phylum Chordata; class Aves; order Coraciiformes; family Meropidae; genus Merops; species Merops nubicus. Next base: position 12 of record NW_008628171.1, on the reverse strand, counting down.
CCGTGTAAAAAG
>NW_008628170.1:0-488 GCF_000691845.1 Merops nubicus | reverse complement strand
AGAGTTTGACTTTTCTTTCAGTTGTGTGTTTGTTTTGTGTTGTGGGTTTTTGTTTGTTTCTTTGTTTTTTTTTCTTTTTAAAATAGAGACACATAAAATGAGAAAATGCAGCTGCTGTGACCACAGGAGAAAATACAAGCAAATGTGGCTTTTTTGAGCTGCTGAGCAGTTCATAAGCAGAAATACTGCAGTGGTCAAAGCCCAACAATCTATAGTAGGTAAACTGCTGCTCTGTATAATCAGCACAGTAGGTTAGAAAGGTACCCAGGTTTTTTTTAGGTTCTTCTTGACTAAATCTGAAACACTTCTTCATAAGTAGTAACCTGTCACTAAATAAAAAAAAAAACATTTAATATTGTTTGCCAAAAGCAATAAATCCAATCTTGAAGAATCTGTAAGGTGAGGCAAGCACAGGGATTTGTGTCACTCATTCTAAAAGTTTCACACTTGTCAAATACAGACATGAGAGCAAGTTAAGTACAGCCCTT
>NW_008628169.1:0-6925 GCF_000691845.1 Merops nubicus | reverse complement strand
ACTCCCACTGAATTTTCTTTTGCACTTGGAGATTGCGGTAAACAAACCGTCACGCTTCTGCCGAGTTGAGTGGACCATGACATATGTCTTTCATGGGATCTAATCTTATTAGTAAATCTATTTCCAAGAAGATGCGTGTACAGGACAAAAGATATTGAATGAAGTGATTGGGAATAGATTATTAATTTCGAGTTGTTACTGATGATCTTATGCATAACTTGTAAGTGACAGAGCGTAGCATAGCTATGAATGATTGATGTGAGGTGATCAATCATGGGCAGAAATTAGTTCTGCATCTACATGTGCCTCATTGCAAGTTTTATTTAGTATAACCACATTGTTTCAATATTTGGGATTTTAGTATTTCAGAATTTTTCTAAATTTAAAAGTATATTTACTGCCTTGGGCAATGTCAGATGGAAAATATATCCAAGGTTTTCATCTAGATGTTCTTTTTACCCAAACCCCTGAGATATCAGTATATTGTTGGTCTTCATATTCTGGAAAGGGACAGATTATTCCTATAGGAAACTATATTTATGGTAATAGGAGCTGTGTCATTGAATTTTCAATAAGGACAGGAGCTCTAAATTTAAGAATAGTCTATATATTTGGAAGTAGTACTTAAAAGCAAGTTTATGAAAAAAAAAGACCTTAGTTTTAATTTCCTTAGGAACAATCATTAAAGAATTAAGAATTATTTTTGTATTTGGTCATGTTTAATATACTAACCTAAATACTTCGTCAATGCACGACAGCAGTAAATTCATTCCATATTACAAAGTAATCTTTCATGTATTAAGAAAAAGCTGCTTTAATGTTAATGGTGTATTCCTGATAGTAGAAATGATTCTTCCCTTGAAAACTCTCTCAAACACAGATAAGGATTTGTCAGAGAAGTTAATCAGAATAAGAAAGCTCATTTGACTAGATAAGTAATTAGACAGACAGTCAGACAGACAGAAAGAAACATTCAAAATTAGTGTAATTAGGTATCACTGTAGAAGTTAGTTGAAACCCCTGCATATAGAAAGACTTCAAAAGCTTATTTATATTATCTAAAATAAGTCAGAATGCTAAGCATGTAGAACTAGATTATTTCAATCAAGTTACACACGTTCTAAATAAAATTTAATGTGGCCAACAGCAATATATTGAAACCGGGTTCTCATTGAAGATGTTTATAGAATTTAATAAAAATTAACTAATCAAGTAAAAAGTACTTTCAATATATTTTACTGAGACTCCTTACAAAGACAAGTCTCCAGCTAAACTGTACTGTGGTCAATTTTTCCTTAAAATGCAATTGGTGTTCTCTATAATCTAGACTTACCTGGTTAGTAAGGAAGAAGGCTTTTATATCCATCCTGTTGAAAGTCTGGCTTCCAGACTGAGGTATTGTGCATATTTAGGTTCTGCAATTGTACCTTTAAAACCCTAATGGAACTCATACACACCTTGAGAAATAATTCAGCCGAAGACATGGATTTAAATGGTTCAAAACACCCTGCACAAACTGAAGGTTACAAAATCCTATATCAGGCAAAACTCAGATCCTCTGAGTCTTTATTAGGAAACTTAAAATTTAGGACAGCTTACCAAAAGAACTTTCAGATGAACTTAAGACAAATAATGAAAAGACATGAAAGCTTTTGAATTTCATACTGATAGCTGTGCAAAGCAGGATTCATCTGAAATAAAAGCATGTTTGGAGAAAAACATACCAAAAATCTTAGCTAGAGACAATACTTACCCAAGCAGTGGTGGAAAGAAGCTACTACACACCAAGCACCTTGACTTAGGAGTTGTGGGACCAGTTTCCTGCATTTCAGTGCCAAAACTATCCCTTTGCTTCTGCTGGAGCAAGGTCAGATACATAATGCCTGATAACTGGGATTATTAACAACACATAAAAATTTGGCTTCATATCTAGGAATTTTTTTTTGAAACATAAAAACACATAAAGTAATAAATAATCAAACTAAACCTCAGAAAACTCATCACAGTATTGCAGTATTTATAGAGCAGCCACAAAGAGGATGGAAGCTCTCTTCCTTTACATAGAGCCACAGGGAGAAGACAAGGGGTAATGGGCACAAGTTACATGGGAAGAGGTTTCATCTTGATACAAGAAAGAAATTTTCTACAGTGGGAACAATCATCCACTGGAACAACATCCTCAGTGATGTGGTGGAGTCCCCATCACTGGAAGTTTTGAAGATGCAATTGGAAAGGATGACAGATAATCTCACACAGGCACTCTTTCTCAGGAAATTTTGGATCAGATGATCTTTCAAGATCACTTCCAACCTAGGCTGTTCTACTATTTTATGATTCTATCATTATCCTATCTCATCAGACAGAATATTTTCAAACACTTTTCACTAACATTTAAAACCCCACCATAATAGCCAAATTTCCTTAGCTTTTCAGAAGACTAATAAACAATGAATTCTAACTGGGATTGATTTCATTTGTTGTAACATTGTATGTTTAAGGAGAATGTGCAAGTAGTGTTCCCCACAAAACTTGTAATGAATAAAACTACCAAACTATTTTTCTTCAAGTGCTTTGGCTTTTTGGTTGTTTTGTTTGTTTGTTTGTTTGTTTTAAATTTCTGTTGTTGTTGTTGTTTTTAACCTAGCTCTCTCTATGTTCATTTATCTCTGATCAAACCTAACATGGATGACCAGAGGCACCTCATTATTTTCTCATTAGTCCTTAATACACTATTTTCAAAACACTTCCTCCTTGAGAAACTCCCAGGAATAGAAGACTACCAATAACAACGTCTCAAAGACAGAAATTGCTCCATCCTTTGTTCTGTAGTTTGAAAAGCCACACACAGACCAAAAAATGAGTAAGTGCAAGAAGTTTGCTCTTCCCACACTAACCCAGGTACATATAATATCACTAAATGTTTGGATACCCAAAGAAAGTCCCTCAGAGTAGCAAGTTACCCCATAGCAGGAACATGCAAAGTCTGTCCTTCGAGCACAGGCTTGGTCTGTGGCTCCCATAGAAACCACAATGTATATTGAGGTAATTGTACCTTTTGGTGAAAGATTTATACATTTCCTCAGATGATTTGCAGGTTGTTGCTAGGCAAGAATGCACATTTAGTTGTTTTTGTAGAGCAGGTGATGCCAGGTGTAGTTACCAACACCTGAACGCCAGGATCGCTGCAACTCAACCTCTGCCGTTGAGGGTCATCGAGATACTCACTCCAATATGGAGGATGCTGCAAATGGCGTTTATTTGGCGTTATAGGAAAAATACTTTGACGAGATTATGCAGAAAGGTGTGAAATAACAACAGTAACATTTAAAACTGATTCTCTTGCCACATAAATTTATACAGGATTGTATCTAAGACCACCTTTAGATTTTAAAAATCAGGGTTTATAAAGCTAATTTGAATACTTTTGACCTGGCAATTCCCCTCCGACATCAGGGTGTGCACTCTTCTCTACCCTGGTGCAAGTGACTAGAATGATTTAGGTAGATCAACTTGCCAATTAGGATTGTGATTAGGCTTATAGTGACCAGAGTTGTCTGGAAATGTGTCATTAGCACATGGATAATTTCCTATATACTTTTTTCCAAGGAAAACAGAACAAAACAAAACAAAACAAAACAAAACCCATTATTACCTAAAAGTCAAAGCTGGGGAAAAAATACCCTGAAATAACAAAACTCCCCAGAAAACATATAGCAAAGCTGTAACAGTAAGCAAGAGTGTTTACTGAAACAACCTTCTTACTGATAGATTTTTTTTCCATCTCCTTCATTTTCTCTTATTTTTTCTCCACTTAATTTTTTTAAGTACAATACATATAGAGATTTCTGTACCTGTTGCAGATAATTTGGAAAAGTGATTTTGTTTCTCTTTGTTTACAGAGAACAGAGCTTCCATTCGAATTCAAATCTAGGCACAACTTAGTAACAACTAGCAAATGCATATTGTGTTACATCTCTCAATAGACAGACTTTTCAGTGTCAATTCAAAGTGAAGCTTGTGGCCTTTCCTTACTGAAACCTATTAGGGAAAAATCTTTTCTTTATGTGCAGCTGTAACAGTTGCAGCAACAACAGCATTGAAGATGTGTGCTCATCCAAACTCCACTTCCAAAACTCTGAGATTTCAATAGTTCAGAAGCTTCACAAAATGTTCTTCTATTTGGATTAATCTGTGGAGACCACCTCTGTGAATAAAAAGCAATCTCATCTTGAAATCCAGTGGGTACCACAAAAACAAAGGGTAAACAAGCAAAAAATTGAAAAGAAAGTGTCACAGACTGATATCAAAGGTTACCGGTGGTCAGGTTACTGTGACTTTCCCTCCCCACACAGAACGAGGAGGGTTATAGATAAGGCTGAGACATAGATGTGGCATTCGCCTCGCACTGAGGGATGGCCACTACAGGACCATATGTCTAAGGGTGGGTCAGAACACTCCCTCCCCATGCTCACAAACTGTTGCTGAGACCAATATTTAATATACGAGCTATTTGGTTTATTTAGGGTTAACATGAATAAAGGGATCAAGGTTCATGGAAGGAGGTCTGAATATAGGGGAAAACAAAGTTTAACCACTGCACTAACCAGGATTCAAACTTGGGCCATGGTGGTGAGAGCGCTGAATCCTAACCACTAGACCACCAGGGGGAGGGGGAGGATTAATGGAAGAAAAGGGGAAGAGCTGAGCCCAACTGAAAGGTTAAAAGATAGCTGTGTATAGAAGTTTGGCAAGGAAAAAGTTACAGTCTCTAAGCTCCCCTCCCCCCGTGGAGGGAGGGGTATGGATGCATGTGAGTGTGTATAGATGCACACATGTTACCACTCAAATCACCTCTGGAAATCCAACAGCGTCAGGAATTCAGCAACAGCAGCAGGAGGCAGCAGCGGCAGGAATTTAGCGAGCGGCAGGCAGCGTCAGGAGTTCAACAGCGGTGGTCAGCAAGCAGGCCCCGAAAACCTCCTCTGATACAAATACCCTTCGGGAATTGCTCAGCAGCAGCAGTGGCTCCAATACTCCCAGCGAAATGGCCCTGTGCAAAGAGAGAGAGAGAGCGAGCTCTCAAGCGCAGCCTCAAATAGGAGCCACTTATCAGAAAGAATTTTCTATTGTGTTCTCCGAGTTTCATCAGTTATTTGAGTTCGCTTCAGCTTGTTCTTAGTTAAAGTCACCAGAATGTGCTCTGTTTATTTTGCTGGCTTAAAGGCATTTTGACCAGTCTTACGTGGTGGAAAGTGAAAGTGAACCACTTGCTACATCTCACCCCATGGCTTTAAGACAGCAATAATGTAGCGTACCCACTACTTAACAGAGAGTAAAAGACAGGAAAATATATAAACTTATGGAGATAAATCTAGCATTACACAGAAGGAGGTGCATAACAGAGTTTCAACATGAAACAGAACTACACAATGAAATGGACATTGCTTATTTTAATCACTTCCTCTGCTTTTCAGGTTCAATATGCTTCCTGGGAAAAAAAAAAACCAAACAACCTCTTCCTACTCTTCTACTGCATGGTAGAACTCTGTCAAAATGCTATTTAAATCTAAAGCAGGCCAGGCCTATGTACAGAAAACTGTCTGTCACAATATGATGCACATAAGCTCAAAATATGTATATACAGATTCCTTGTAGTCTCAGCACATATAAATATGGGCTAAGAACAAAATATATATGGCCAGATACTCAAATTGTGTAACAAATGTTAGCTAAGCCAACATGAGACAAGCTCAGGAACTGCTCTGCTTTCTCAGAGAGAGTTCAATAGGAACAGAACCTGGGAGTAGGAAGAGGTTTCATTACAGCAGTTACTAAGACTGTCTCTTGATCATGGACATTGCACAGAGCATTACATAGCTCTTAGTATTTTCCCTTGTTTAAAAATAAGAAAAACCTACCCTCCCCCAAAAAAATGAACCCAAAACCAAACCAAACCAAACCAAACCACTCCACACCCCAAACAACAGCAACAACAAAAAGAACATCTTTTGTTGCAAACTAGTAAAGAGCATCTGAAGTTTCATGACTAAAATCCGTCTCTATAAAACCATTGCCTGGTGTCTTTATTTGAGGAAGATGTCACTCCATCTCCTTTTGATGAAAATGGCTTTGAACTTGAGTTCTTTCATTTTCTGTAGTACCCTTAAGCAGAAGTGGTATAAAGCAACAACTAATCTGGGTATTCAAATACACTCTCAGACTTGTAAAGGCATTTACAGATGCAAACTGGAAGGGAGTAAAAGCCTTTTATGGCTTGTTCAGAAAGATGAGCAAATTGCTTTATGTGAGTTTGACTTGGAAGTCTGTTCAATGTGGGATAACACAATAGCCATGACCTTATACAGTTACTGAATAAGCCAATATACATAACTGACACTGTAAAGGTCGGGACTAATACCTTTTACCTGTCATTCTTTTGCCTAATATGAATATACTAGAATATTACCCTTTTATTAAGCTGTGCTTCAAATAATACATTAATAATGATCTCAAGCATATCATGGTAACTTTCATCTTGTAGTCTTCCAAAATGCTTCATAAATGCCATCTGTCAATGGCATTTATTCAAAATTCAGCTCCATAAATGTAGTTAATGCTTCATTGAAAGTCAGATTATATTAAATATTAGTTTTATCAGAAGTAACGTGCATCAAGTGAGAAGTACTGGTTTTGTGAATGTTTACATATTTCTTAATGATTTGTATATGACTCTTGTTTAATGAAAACCATGTAAGGTCAACTCCTTTGTATATGACATAAGAAAGATAGTATATCACATAATAAATCAACACTTAGTACTGAAATAGCATTTTATCGATACACCTCCAATTCCCCAAAATATAAGTACTGAATTGTACTGGTTTGGGGGGCCGGGGGGGGCTGGGATTGTGGGGGAGATTGTCAA
>NW_008628168.1:4494-4757 GCF_000691845.1 Merops nubicus | reverse complement strand
TCGTCCGGTAAGACAGCCGCTCTCCAGGGACACTGCAGCTGGAAAAGTCTCAGCTGTGACACGTCCGTTCCACAAGCACAGAGGATCTCCTGGGTCCAGCTGGGCTGAGGTGGTTACAAAGTCTGGGAGCAGAAAACAAGCAGTGGGGATTTATCAGCCATGACAAAACCACAACCAGAGCCAGCCCAGAGGGCGGCACTGCCCCTTGCACAGTGCTCACGCTGGCCCCAGCACGGCAGTGAGGAGGCCCAGGAGGGGCAGTG
>NW_008628168.1:1822-4456 GCF_000691845.1 Merops nubicus | reverse complement strand
CCACCCCCAGGAACAGCACGGCCCACCTCCAGGCATCACCCCTCCTTTGGCAAGGGTCTCCTACAGGGAGGAGACTTCTCCTTAGCTTTCTTCCGAGACTGCCTCCACTGGACTCCCACCACCCCATAAATGCTGAATTACATGTGTGCTTTTGCTTTAATATTTGCTTTTTTGACATAAAGACGTACCTCAGCTCTCATCACCCGGGATCCTGCCTTGTGGTGATGAAGAACTGTATAGAAGGAAAAACACAGACAAAAAAAATGCAATGAGCAAGCTCAATCTCAGACCTACAAACCTAAAGAGAGGGCTGGGGAGCAGTCAGGTCAGGGAGGTACTTCTCAGTGTAACAAGGGAACTCACTGCCACACTAGCCAACAGCATTTACCAGACCTACACACAAACCTGCTCGTGCTTCTGGCAGCAGCTTTAAATGCAGGAAGCTGAAGCTTTCTGAGCAGATGTGACTGAAACTGAAATCTGCTGCCCCAAAGCACAGGGCTCACCATGCAAAGCCTGGACCCCAGCCTGCCCAAAGGCTCCTGAGCCCCAGCTACTGCTCCATCACCCCCTCTCTCTGGTGGAGCTGCACCTGCACACGCTGCATGTAGACCATCCCCTCTGGTCCTGCACCTCTGATCAGCTGCTGCCATCTCACCAGCTCTCCTCCTCCCTGTCCTCCCTCTCCTCTCTCCCATGATCTTATCTCTGCTGTCCTCGGGCTGAGCACACAGAACAACGTGCACTGTGCTGACTGAGATCCAGAAACTTGATAAAAGCAATCCGTAGATCTGTTTATTACTTGGCAGGTTCACAGTTAACTTATCAAGTCTGTATCTGGTTCATATTTTACACTTTGTGCTCTTTGTTTAGTTTCAGCATTTTAGCCAAGGTCCATCTTCTGGCAATGAGTGTGAGGTCAGAGCTGGGGCTTCCCAAGGAGACCTGCCCTGCCCCCCGGGAGCACCCAGGGCTGTGCTTGTGTCTGTGCCAGCCTTCCAGGGACAGGCTTACCTGCTTGTTCTTTGGGAGGCTGTCTCAAAGAACTTCATCCGAGAGGCCACCCTGCAAAGAGGACAAGAGAGGTCACCCCGGTGATCCGATAAGGCAACCTGCTAATTAGATCTCATCTGCATCGGGGAAAAGAGCATTAGCATCAGCAGACACTGAAGATGATCACCTTCTAAGGATGTCCTTCCTGCTGGGGCAGCAGCCACGCCCCTCGTGGTGCCAGCTCCACTCCCCTCTCCCACACGCTGCCCTGATCCCTTTGTGCCACGCTGCTTATTCCTGTGCTCTTGCTTGTAACCCCGTGTGCTCGTTACCAGCCTGCACCCACCCCACCTTACAGCCTCTCCTTCAGCTTCTCGGTGCTGTGTTTAGCTTCCAGCTGTCCTGGCAGGAAAGACAAGTTCTAACATGGGGTTCAGGGGAGCAAAGGCAAGGCCTGATCCTGCCCCGTGGGCATGGAGCTGAACCTCACAGCACTCTGCTGGCTGGGGGAGTGTGGAGGCAGGACCTGGATCCGTGCAGCGTGGCCTCAGCGGGGCCAGCCCGGGGGCTGCCCCGGGGCCAGCACGTCCCCAGGGCCACCACTCACCAGAGATGTCCCCCAGGGCTCCCCCAGGCAGGGCTCTGGGGTTCACACACACTGTCACACCCCGTGTGGTGCGGTGGCAGGCGCGGGGCTCGGGGTGCTGCCCGGCCAGGGTGCCTTTGCTGGGCCTGCAGCAGCACCCCAGTCGTGGCCTCCCCACCCACCAGTCCTGGCTGCCTGGCCGAGACCCTGTGTCACCCTTTTAGCTGCGTTTTAGCTCCCACTGAAGCCAGCAGGGTTTGTCTCTTTATGGTCTGAAAGAGCTCTGATGAAGATGCTGAGCACCACCCCGTTTCCTCAGCAGAGAGCCAAGCTGGATCTTGTCCTTCCCTGGGAAGCGTCTTGTTTGAGAGGTGTGCTCAGCACCGGGCAGGGAGGGGCTCCCCACTGGCACCAGAGGCAGCAGGGAGGGTGACAGGGCAAAGCTCAGTCCCGGGGCTGTGCTGCAGAAGGTTCAGAGCTTTGCTCTTCCTCAGCATTCCCCTTTGCTCTGGCCACACTCCCTGGCCAGGCCGTGCCCACTGCACTGCTTGGTGCCCAAACCCGCCCTTGGATGGGCACGGCCACGGGCTCCAGCCACTGTACATGGCTGGTGCTGGAAATCAGTGTGGTATTTCTCCTTCTCCTCTTCCAGAGTTCCCTGTGGGCAACAGCAGCTCCTGCTCCTGCCCAGGCTGACCCCGTCCCCCACATGCTCCCTCAGCCCAGCTGCCCACCCCGGGTATCACACCCACTGAGGGCCGCTGGCTTACACGGATGAAGGCACCTCCTCTGCTGCTCCTGCTATCAGATCCGGCCTCTGCTCCAGCCTGGGTGGGACGGGAGCCCTGCACGGTGGGTCTGGAGGTCTCACGGGGGGACGTGTTATCACGGGCTTGTCGCCATGGGGCCGTGGCTTGGGGACCCCGTCGCACTCGCCTGCGGGGTTGAAGATCACAGACACCGGGCATGAAGCTTTGGTGGAGGGCTAGAGGCTTATGAAAGGCATTAAATAAGTTAGAGGCCTTAGTTCTGTCTGTCCATCTGCCCAAACATCC
>NW_008628168.1:1457-1706 GCF_000691845.1 Merops nubicus | reverse complement strand
CAGCTCCGCTCCCTCCTGCCCCAACACAGCCTTCCTGGCACCAGGAAGAGGGGCTGATGCTGGACCCTGTGATGAGTGGTCTTCTCCTCTGGCCATTTATATGGCTCAAAACCACCTTAAGGGCTGGGTTCCTGCCCTTCTGATTTAGACACTTCTGCTCCTCCTTGTTTCTGGTTAGAAATAAGTCAAAGATGTTTTTCTATTTGGTAAGAGAATAAGTTGCTGCCACTACTTAAACAAGGCTTTGTC
>NW_008628168.1:0-1434 GCF_000691845.1 Merops nubicus | reverse complement strand
TTTGTCAAGCCCTGAGTCACTGAACCTGCTCATGCCCTGGTGTGCAGCTCAAGCACCAGTCCCTGTCCAACGCTCCCCCACAGGCACATTTCTAAATTCTGGTCCTAAACTTTCTCCTTGGTAAGCCCTGTAACAGGAATGGCTCAGTAAAAGGCCTCCTTTCAGCCCATACTTCCTGGTCTCTCCAGTTTTTCAGGATGATCCCCAAACTGTGCCCATTAAAGGCTCAACGCAGCGTTCCAGCACCGACGTGCAAGTAGCAGCAGAGGTGTGACACGGGCTGGCTGCTGTCCCCGTGCCCCTCTGCCGACAGCGGGGGCCCAGACCCGCCTCCGGTGGCCTGCCCTTTTTTCTGCCAGCACGCCTGGGTGGCAGCACAAACCACACCACGTGGAGGCACCCAACGCAGCCGGTGCAGAGACCAGCTGCAGCTGTCTCCCTCTCCCAGAAGCAGAGTTCCACTCCCATTTAGGTGACAAATGTAAATTAAGCCAGCAGAGCCAGCCAGGTGAACTTGGTGCTGGTGTTACCCAGCCAAGCCTTTCTTATTCCTCTGCATTGCACAGGGAGCCATCTGCCACGGACGCAGCCTGGTTCTTATTTCCTGAGCACAGGACTTGGTGCTGGCAGGGGACGACAGCACCCGAAAAGCACCGGGAAGTGTGCAGGAAAAGCTGGCGAGCTGCAGAGAGCAGCTCCTCTGTTGTTAGGCCACTGTCCCCAGTGTTCCACAGCACTGGGTGCCAGCAGCCGCTGCCAGCGATGCCCGTGGTGCTGCAGCCAGCTCCTGTCACGGGGACAATGCCTGCAGGGACACAGACACCCCCTGCCCCTGGCACGGGCCACGCCAGCTCACTCTGTCCCACCACTAGGGACTTCCACCTGCAGGGAAGTTTAGTATAAAGCTTATGAGATAATCATTGTTTAACACCAAGGGATGAACCGTTGAAATGAATGTTCCCAGGAAAGCCTGGGAAGCCAGAGGCTGTGACACAGGGCGCTGACAGATAAAGCCATCAGAAATTAAACTGGGAAAGTGACTGTTGCCGTTTTCCTCATCTCTGCTGAGCAGAGTGCTGACAATCCAGAGGGCTTACGGCAGGTTAGACCGGGTACAAACCACTTCAAGTTTTAATGTTCTTTTATTGCTACTCAATCCTGGACTTTACGAGTCCACTGAGCTATGCTGAGCTCAGCACAAGCCCAGGCTCACATGCAGGCTCTGCAGGGGAGGGGTGGCACTGGAACTGGGCTCTGCAGGCTGCTCCAAACCCACTACACAACAGACAAAAGGTGCCCCCCGTCTGAAATACAACAGGAAGGACAACTCAGGAGGCCAGGTTGGATCAGCCCTGTGCCCACATCTCAAGCTGTTCTGGTCTCCCAACCCCTCCTGCTGAGCTATGCCAAGAGGTCCCAAAGCAAAGAGCCCAC
>NW_008628167.1:0-1022 GCF_000691845.1 Merops nubicus | reverse complement strand
CCCTGCCGAGGGAACCAAAGCCTCGTTACTGCTATTAGGCGTTAATTAGCCGCTGTGAGAGCCGAGGGCTGCGGGAGGGTTCCCGAGCCCTGTCCCCTCCGAGCAGGCTGCGAGTGGACAGAGAGGTGGTCGCTGCCCCATCCCTGGGGGCACACCTTCAGGGGGGAGTGAACGGGGTCCTGCTCAGCAGTGAGCCAGCAGCTCTCATGCTCCTCTGCTCCCTGGAGACACAGTTTATTGTCTCACCCCACCACGACAGTGACATCCAGGTTACAGGGCCACACGGTGACACCCAGCTCCTCTGTGGGCTCAGCAAACACCCCCCAGGTGACTGTTGCAACCAGGGTGTCACTGCTGTCACCTGCAGCCCTCTGCCTGTCTCCTCTCTGCTCCAGAGGGAACAGCTCGTCCCTGCAGGAGCCTGGGGGGTTAAGGACTCAGGACCTGACAGGAGCCTGGAGTGAGGTGGGGGTTGGGCTCTGCTCCCAAGGAACCAGTGATAGGACAAGGGGCAATGGGCTGAAGTTGCCCCTTGCCCCATGGGACGTTTCAATTGGATCTGAGTAAGAATTTTTCCTGGCGGAGTGGTGAGGCCTGGGCCCAGGCTGCCCAGGGAGGTGGGGGAGTCCCCAGCCATGGAGAGGCTCAGAAGATGTGTGGAGGTGGCACTTGGGGACATTGTTTAGTGGTCGTGGGCGTGTTGGGTGATGGTTGGACTTGATGACCTCGGAGGTCTTTTCTAGCCTCAGTGGTTGTCTGATTCTCTGAGCTGCCCCAGCCCAGGAGCAGAATGGCCCCGTGGAGGCGGGTGGTGGGAGCTCTGCCCCAGGACACACTCTGCACAGGCCCCGTGGGGCCGGCTCCAGGCTCACCCCCACTCCTGTCCCACGGCACCGGGCAGCAGCTGGGTGGTGCCCACTCCGTGTGGGGCCAGCTCAGCTCCCGGGACACCCCCTCCCGTGGCTGCAGGGCCCCGGCACCCCGAGGGCACCGACCTTCTCTGGGGCCATGCTGGGACACTT
>NW_008628166.1:0-8507 GCF_000691845.1 Merops nubicus | reverse complement strand
TTGCCACAGTCTTCTTAATCCAATTAGTGCCAAGTGCTAAGCAACCCGCTCGATTTGCTCTTGGCTTTTATAACACATATAAATAGTGTTGGCATTACATAACTCCACAGGGATGGCTCTGCTCCACTGGCTGTCCCCGGGTAGGGCTCAGCTTGGCCGACCAGAAGATGACCATGGCTTTGGCTGCGGCTGGGTTAACCTGTCCAATAGTCTGATCTCTTGTAGTGTTTGCTGCATTCCACTGCTGCAGCCCATACAACATCCTCAGACCCACCTGGGTCAAGCAGTCTTGATGAGGCACGTCTCCTGCACCCTTTCCCAGGCAACATCTCCGTCAGTCAGTCTTGTGTGCTGCAGAGGTGGCTGTGACAAATGCAGGCAGGGGACTGACCCTGTCAGTGAGCTCAGGCCTGGCCTTTGTAATGATGTCCTCCAGCCCCTCCTCGCTCTCAACTTTCCCACTACAAGTGGATGATGCTTCTATACCGTCATGACCCTCCTTGTCTCTGACAGAGTACCTCTCGCAGTAAAGTTTCCACAGACTGTCAGCAGTTCTGTGCAGGCAGGGACCTGTAATCTCTGCCCCAGAGGAAGCCCATGTCAGGCCACGGGCAGCTAACAAGCTTGTGCTGGTGTTGCTGAGGGTGTCATGCTGAATTATTGATGTCAGCCTTGATGGGAATTGCTCTGATGCTTCAAGCGAGGGATGCTGTGGGAGCTGGAGCTGGGAAATGTTCACAGTTGGTGGCTTTTCCCAGAAGTAGGTGAGCCTGGAGTTTTGTGTGGCTGCTTCTGCAGAAGCATTTCCAGAAAGGGAGAGGCTGGTTTTGTCAGTCATATGGAAAACCGGTCTTCCGGAAGGAGGAGAGAGTGGATATAAGCAGGTCACTAGAAATGGTTTCTGAAATAACTAATGCCTAAAATGAGCAGTGGTAATTGCTGTCGAGAGGGTTGAAGTTTGTAAGCTTTATGCAAATGTTGCAACTGGATTGCATTTGCTCTGTATTGGCCAAATCTTAACCATGGGGCTGATTGCACCAAATCCTCGTTGAGTGGAATTCGTCAGGTAGGCATTAGTCTCACTGGTTACAATTTTGTCTTACATAGCTGACTTTTCCTCTTTGTGCTTTCAGAAATTACACAGATCATCCAGGTAGACTTGGACCTGAAGTACAAAGCCAACATCCGAGACCTGTTTGATGAGTTCAACAACTTCCCAGAGGAAGCAGTCATTGGTATTGCCAGGGAAATGCAGCCAGTGTACAGGTACAGCCACCTTGTCATGGGAGCAGGGGGTGGCTGGCGTTTCTCCTCTTCAACTCAGGTTGGTCTTTGGAAGAAAATCCAGGAGGAATGAGTCTCCCTGCATTACTACCTGCAGGGGGACTTAATCTGAAACTTTGAGGCTGATATGAACGAAGTGTTGCTGCGGTTTCCTTGTTGTCACACACCATCACAAGGATTCCAGAGCCAAGTTCGTGGTCATCAGTGCCAAAATCCATACCTAGATTCTAGCACATCTGCAAGAGATGTATTTGCCCAGCTGTGCCTGCTGAAGTGCTGTAATTCCATTCTGGAGCATCAGTTTTCATGTTGGGGCTCAGAGGATTTGTTGTCAGTATTGCAGAGAGTAGGAGTTGAGTTTGGGTTCTTGAGTGAGGTTCTGGGTCCCTGAAGCGTCTGTGCACCTTCTGCTGAAGAAATATTCCCCCAGGGAAGACTGAGTGAGCAACTCTATTGGTCATCAGGGCTTGCAAGCATGAGAATAGCGCTGTGGTCACTTTCTCTTCAGACCCTTGGTGCACCAGCCAGTGCTGCTGTGGTGGTAGCTAGCAGTGGGACCTGCACACCAAGGGGTGACCATCCTCTTCTCACTCACTGGCCGCCAGTGGGCTTCTGGGACATGCACATTTCCAGGGTGGTTCATAAAGAAATCAGTTTAGTTTAGCCTGCATTTTTCCAAGGATGAACTTTAGGGGTTTTTTTTAATTCAGGGTGAATCAGATCATCAACTCAGGATGCCTTAATGGCTTTTCCACTGAGCAAAGTTTGAGTGTCTGAGATGGCTCAGCTAGATTTGCTAATCCTAGTGGAAATGCTTTTGGAGAAAGATAAAAAAGCTTAAGAGCTGTGTGTCTTTTCTTCCCCTACTGGAAGCCTTAGTAGTGAGATCAATAGCTGAACCTCCTAAGATAATTCCAGCTGCACCCTTGGGCAAAGGCTGAGCTGCAAAGATCTGGAGCAGCTGTTCCTGCTGTGTGTGTATCCGGATGGGACAAGGGTGGAGGCAGGCAGAAGCTGACCAGCAGGGAATTGATGGTCATTTATCACCACCCATAATTTCCTAAAAGACAAGCCAGCTAAGAGCATGCTCACGAAGAGCACTTCTGGCTGTTCAAACTGCAGAAGTCACCACTGTTCCCAGGCTGGAAAAAGACATCTCTGTGTCCCAGGCGGAAGTGTCACCTTGCCTCCTGGCTTGTGCTCTTGGCAGGGAGAGCTGGTACCAGAGGAACACATATGCTGAGGTCTTGTCTCCATAGAGTGGCACCACGCTCAGAGCATGGAGGGCTCCTGTGTATGCAGGATTTTGGTGCCCAGAATGGTAAATCCAGCAGCAGTTAATCACACCCAATTGTTAAAGTGAAAGGGGGGGATCAGTGAGAGTGAGGAGAGGGTGGCTGCGGGGCTGTGGGCTGTCAGGCTCAGTCAGTGCCACCCAGCAGGGCAGGTCCCGTTTGTTGCTGGTGCAGCCTGTGACAGGGTAAGTGAGGCTCTGGGGTACCTGCAGGCAGTCCGGGTGGAATCTCTCCTGTCTCTGTCTCCGCAGGGTCAGTTTTGCGTTGTTTCTGTGCACAGCTAGGAGTGGGGATGGTGTTCTGCCTGCATGTGGTCTGTGGGACTGAGTTTAGCTTTGGGGTGCTCTGCTGGAGGGAGAGGTCTCCAGCATGGCAGGGGACGAGGTGTGGGGCCCCAGGGCTGAGCACTGACAATCTGACCTGAGCCAAAGCTGTGCTGTCCCCGCTCCTGCCGCCCGCGGTGGGGACAAACAAGCCAAGGGATAACAGCCCTCACGCTGCATTTTTGGGCTGATCTTTCTGTTGTTGCAGTTTGGACATTCTGGGTCACGTTGGGCTATGTTGTGCTTTTCTTCTTGTGCTGTTTTTGATCTTCATGTGAAAACAAGTTCCTGATCCTTTGTGTCGCCAGATCACCCGGCGTGGGGCGAGCTATGCCAAGGCCCGCCTGCCCTCCTGCCGAGCCCCTGCCCCGCAGGGCTCCCACCTCCCTGCTCAGAGGGCTGCCAGACGAAACCACGATCTGACAAGGCAGGAATGTCTTTGTGAAAAAAAAAAAAAATCTTTGCTATTTTTATACTTTGAGCAAGATAAAAATGTGTTGTAGGTGTGAAATAAGAGGTGCCAGCTCCAGCCATGTGATTTGCCACGTGCACAGGCTTGAAGCATCCGTTGGGAAGATGGTTATTGGGGTAGAGGAGGTTACGAGGCTATGGCAGGGTCTCTCCGTGGCCACTTCACGTTTTCCTCTCCACTTCACGCAGCTCTCTGCAGCACCAGTCTTGCCCCAGCATGGGGCAGAGTGTCAGAGGGCTCGGGGTGGGTCAGCAGAGCGTTCTTGAGCTTGCTCACAGGGTTGTGGACTGGCATCCTTAGGGCGCAGGAGAGGTCTGGGTGCCATCTTCTGCTCTCTGTCACAATGGGGAAGATGGATGTAGGTCAATCCATTTGGCTGTGTTGGATCCTTGTTATGTACTTGGCCAGACAGAGGACCTAAACAGGTGCAGACCAGCATATTTTGAGGAGGATGCACTGTTTTCTGGGGTCAGTGCTGTTGCCACCAGCTGCTCCTTGGTTGTCCGGCTGTCGATGGACTTTCCAGGC
Organism: Merops nubicus; assembly: GCF_000691845.1. Classification (NCBI taxonomy): domain Eukaryota; kingdom Metazoa; phylum Chordata; class Aves; order Coraciiformes; family Meropidae; genus Merops; species Merops nubicus. The sequence goes on along the minus strand of NW_008628166.1, from coordinate 4,605 downwards.
TGAGACTGCAGAAGGCTCAGGCTGCTGACCACAGGCACTCACGGGAAGCGGAGGAGTAAGAGAACAGCAAATAGGAAACGTCCCAGAGCCTGCTTGCACATCCTGAAGGTAGGGGGAAACCTCCAGACAGCAAAACAGGATGGCACAGGAGCATTTCCACTCGCTTGACTCATGCTGAAACAATGCCCGGCTGCTGTTTTCCTTGGACAAATGCATTTCTCTGAGCAACAGGATCTCCTGGCCCTCCTGTAAGGCGCACGCTGCGGTTTAACTCTTGCGCAGCCTGGGGCTGGCCTGTCCTTTGGAGTCACTCCGGGCGGGTTGGAATGGCCTGTGGAGCGTGGTGGCTCCTGCAGAAGCTGTACGTGGATCATTCTGCAGATCCACCTCCCCGCCGTGCCCCTCAGGGCGGTGTTTGGCAGGAGGTCCTGGCTGCGGATGGAGAGGGTGCAGGAGTCCACGCAAGGCCCAAGGCTGTCAGCATCAGGTTTGCTTCTCTCCAGCCTCAGTGGGGGAAGCAGCACTCTGTCCATAAGTCAGACACATCCTTCCTGTGGCAGATGGGTCCTGTGTGTGATGTGGGGTGTGGTCAACACCTCTGTGGATGGGGTCACAGCTGCTCAGGCATGCTGGCAGTGTCCTGTTCACCAGGCTGCAGAGGGCAAGCAACAATGCTCTAAGTATTTATGCCCCTCTGGGGCTTCCATGCTGGATCCTGGCCAAACTGAGAAGTCCAGGCCCTCCTGTGCTCCTGCCTTGGTAAGAAAAGTGCAGGCAAGCATTGCAGATGCAGCCCGAGAGCCAGCTGGCTGGCAGGCAGAGCCACCGGCCCCAGGGCGTGCAGAGGGTGCCTGCCTGGCCTGGGGAGTGCGTAGCGTGGTCCCTGCCGCGATGGGGCTGAGCGATGGCCGAGTGACACACAGCTTGCTGCACGTCAGCCTCGGGACTGGGGTGAGCTGGGGCACCCCCGGGTGGGTGGGGGCACGGTGGAGGTGTGCTCTCAGCAGCCTCAGCCTGGCCCTGGCCCAGCGCACCGCACCCTGCTCCCCGCTCCCGGCCCCACGGCTGTCCCAGGCCCATGGCTATCCCAGCCCCACAGCCATCCTGGGCCCACGGCTATCCCCGCCCCACGGCTAGCTATCCTAGCCCCACAGCCATCCTGGGCCCACGGCTATCCCAGCCCCACAGCCATCCCAGCCCCACGGCTGTCCCAGCCCCACAGCCATCCCAGCCCAACAGCCATCCCGGGCCCATGGCTATCCCGGGCCCACGGCTATCCCAGCCCCACGGCCATCCTGGCCCCACAGCTGGCCTGGCCCGGCCTCTTTGCCGCCTACATGACCCCAGTGCTGTTATGGCACTGCCGAGTGGCAGTGGGTCCTGGGTGCCCACTGGTCCTGGCACTGCCTGAGGCCCTCAGTGCTGCCCCACATTGCTCCCCTTGGAGATCTTGTTGGAGGGGAATGTTCTGCTGGAAACAGGGAGGACCTAACCCCAGGTCTTCTGACATGTGCTTTTCCCCCTTTTCTGTAGCTGGGAAGAAGATACCTGCTGTGATGGTGGACCTCAGGAGAGGTGCTAGACCTTCTCTGGCCTGAGGGTTCATGTAGCTGGGGCTGGAAGGGTGGCTGCTCCATCTGTTCCTGCCATTAAGTGAGATCTTCACCACTGTCCCATGTGACAAGGAGCTAATAAAAGCTGGAGGCTTCTTGGGAATCCACGGTGCTGGAAATTATAAAAGTTTGTCCTACAGGAAAGGATATCTACATCAAAGGGACAGCTACAGACTACAAAGGACAGACACTTGAGTCCTTGTATAGCTGCAAGGCCATTCACCTTTGCTTCTGCCTTAAACCTTGGGAGAGCTCAAACGGGACATTATTTTGTGGAAAGGAAAAGCTTTGTTTTCGTTTGTGATGATGTGGGAGCTGCTGTAGGCGCGCCCTGTGCTCTGTCACACTGGTTTTGTTTCTTTGAGAGCTGATAGAATAACCCTGAGAAGCCCTTTAAGGAGTGGAAGCAAGCATGTGCAACCTGCAGACCCAGAGACACAGCGCTTGCAGTGCTCAGTGTTGGCTGGGAGCTCAGCAGCAGCGGTGCTGAGTCAGTTTGTCAGATGTTTGGAAGAGGAATGGAGTTCTCCTGGGCCGTGAGCAGGCTAATGCTGAATCCATAGCCAGGCCAGGCTGTCAGCCTGTCTGGGCTGAGACGGTACGTCCTGTACCTTCTCTTGGGATCTAAAAAAAACCCCAAAGTACTGCAGACAGCTGCGAGCACAGAGGAGCAGATGGATTCCCTGAGGATCAGCTGAGGTGGTGGTGGAGGTTGGAAGATAAGCAGTACAGGTGGACTGGTGGCTGGATGGAGCTTTCCAGAGATGGAGGTAACCATCAGGGTCCTCCTGACTGAGTTTGCCTGGTTCCATGGGGTCCTCATGCAGGCAGGTTGCCCTGATTTGGAGACTTTGCTCTTGTCCAAGTGCTTTTGCCCTGGGGGAGCAGGGAACTGCCTGCCGTGATGGGCTTTGTGTCTCCCAAGCCCTTCAGTCAGCCAAGGCAGGAGCATTTTCCTTGCCTTTGCCTGTGCCCTGCCAGGCATCCCAATGCCAGTGCTGCCTGCCCACAGTCCTGCAAGTCAGACCCTGCACGCTCGGGATGTTAAATCATTTCCAGGCTTTGAGCTGATTTGCAGCAAGTCCTGTTGCTTGATGCACAGGGGGAACAGTTCTAGGAATTCTTTGGCAGTGGCTACCAAGAAGCAGCCAAAATTACAGAACGAGCAGAACCTGAAAGGAACTGGCAGCAGAATTGATTACAGGAATTCAGCATTGCTTTCTGATAAAAAATCATCCATGAAGGTGAGGAGCTCTGTTTACATCAGTGTGCATCATTAATAAGTAGAACCCACTGCACTTATTCCCATTACCAAGCAAACTTGAAATGTCATTAAAAAACAGTGAATAAATCTGACAAGATCTGACAACCACAACTCTGCACTGATGAGCACAAAACCTCTTAATAATATTAATACTATTAAGTGTCCCTTTTGAGATACTGGGCATTGCAAACATGATTTTTTCCAACAGCCAAGACACTTGTGTGTTTTTAGCTAAGGCAGTGGGGACTCTCCAAGCATGAGCTCAGGCTTTCCCTCCAAGGACTTCGCTGTCCTGCAGAGAGAGCACACGTGGGTGGTGGGCTTCATTTGCAAGAGCTCTCTGAGAAGTTTGCTGTGACTTTGCTGTGGCTTTTTTTTGTTGGCCATAGCAGACGAGTCCAGGGTGTGTCAGGTGGGCATGCAATGGTTAGCATGCCTGCACTTGTCATCAGCTCCTGAACTTCCCAATTTCAGCTCCTGAACGTCTCAGTTTTGGTGTCTAGAGTTAAGGGTCACACTGGTGGCATTTTGGGCTTGCTGGAGTATCTGGCTGCACTTGCACACTATGCATCATGAGCAGGTGGCTAGATCCAGCTGCATAACTTCTGTCATCTTCAGTGGTTACTGTTCTTTGTCACGTGAGAGCACGAGCTGAAGAAAGGGCTTGGTCCATGCTGGGCAATGATGCTTTTTGGGAGCTCACAGCTGCTAGCCCCAGTTTGGGGCTGCTAAGAAAAATGGTGTTCGTGGGCCGTGGCAGGGCTCAAGCTGGCCTGTGCAGTGCAAGATTTTGTGACTCCTGGCACCCCAGTGCAGGTTTTGCAGTGTGGCAGGGAGGGCAGTCTGGACTGTAGGTGCCAGCAGAGGTCTCAAACCAGCCCAGCTTGGCTCTTGAACCTGCTCTGGAAAGCAACTACTGGGGCTGAGCATCCGGAGGTGAGCTGGGATGAGGAGATGGGGCTGCTTTGGCAGATGGAGGCAGATGGTGCCACTCAGCCAAGGGCTTCCTCACCAGCACTTGGTGGAGGAGCTTTCAAGAGCTGGAGCCTTTTGATGGAGGAACAAACAAACAAACAGCAGGAAATCAAGAGGTTTTGCTGCATAGCTGGGATGCCTTGTGGAGCGATGCGGTACTGGAGCCATGCAAGGAAGCTCCCAACAATGCTCTGGAGGGGTTCCAGCAATGCCCTCCTGCTCTCTGAAGATCAGTGGTAGTTCTGTCCATGCCAGAACACAGCTTCCCACAGCTGGGACTCCCGAACGGGAATGGAGGCCTTTTATTTCTCCTCCCTGTGGAGGGGAGGGAACCACTGTGGCTCAAACAGGGATTTATGGTCCCACCTCTCTTTGGAGAGATTTTAGCACCAGTGTGAAATGCAAAAGTTATAGATGGTGAGGGGGCCCAGCCTTGAAAATCTGTGTCCCAAGGAGAAGATTTCTCTTGTGAGCTGGATTTGCAAGTTGTTACCAACCATCTATTTCAGGGTGCCCATTTTTGGACTGCGAAGTCCACGCAGAAATGTGGTCATTGAGGATCAATTTGCTGCTCCAAATAGAGGCCTTTTAAAAAGCTTGGCATGGAGACTATGCTGTAGTAGAGACAGCGCTGTGCAGACATAATTGGTGCATTACGTGAGGAGTTTATTAAGGGACTGGGGATGTCTCCGTTGAAGAGCTCAGTCTGTTGGTTCATGGGCGTTTTCCAGGCGAGGGCTGGAGCTCCTGCCT
>NW_008628165.1:358-636 GCF_000691845.1 Merops nubicus | reverse complement strand
CAGGCGTTAACCCAGAATATGCGCTCTGCTGTCGAACAAAAGCTCGTATTGGCTTCACGAATTATTTGACTGCGTGCATGAGAGAAATTAAATACACCCACAAATCCAGCCCAAACCACTGAGGATGGGGAGAGCACTGAATTATGAGGAACCGAAAAAAAAAATTCCTGTCAAGTTCTCTCTAAATTCGAGAAACACTTCAGGCAAAACCAAAAAGCACCAACTGCACTCGTCTGAAGCAGTGGGTGGGATTCCCAGCCGAGGGGGGCACGGCGGGG
>NW_008628165.1:0-265 GCF_000691845.1 Merops nubicus | reverse complement strand
GCGCGGTGCCTGGGCCCCCGCCAGGCAGCGGCTCTGTCCGAACGTTCAGGCACCGCGGGCGCGGTGCTGCCCCTCGGGACATTCAGCTGTCCCCCCGGGCACGCCTGCTTTTTGTTCGTTGGTCGGAGGAGCCTGGGTGTATCTCCTATCTGTAGCCTGCAGGGACTCTGCCACGGAAGATGCGGGGGGCCTAGGCACGCTCCCGGCTGAAACTTCATCTGTGCAGGAGCCCCTCGGGAATAAGGGGCTTGCGCCGGCCTCCTTG
>NW_008628164.1:0-4595 GCF_000691845.1 Merops nubicus | reverse complement strand
AGAAATCCCCGCAGCCAGCGAGGGCCCGCGGCCACGCTTCCCGCTGACCCAGAGACCCGTTTCAAAGCCGCTTCACCTCGAGTACCCCCCGAGCCTTCCCACACCCAAGACAAAATGCCGCCCGCTCACCCAGCCGGGGGATTTCTGGGCCTGTCCAGGTGATGTCCACCCCGGGATGGGTGGCTCTGAAGTGACCAAGCAGCCCGGAGCTAAACCCGTCCCTGGCAGCCTGGCCTGCAGCCGAACCCACCGTCCCTCCCATCCTCAACTTTTTCTCGTGCAGCCGGTTAGACGCTTCACCAACTCCATTCCTGTCTTTACAATCGAGTTTTGTTCTCTTTTGTCCCCAAAAGTTGATGTTTTACCCACTACCTCTCAAATCAAAGCCTCAAGTGTTCACTTTGCCTGTTACTTAAACACCGATTCGACGCCAGAGGCCACGATGGCTTTAATGATCTAGAGATGTCCATTCAAAAGAGTGACCATGGCAAATAAGGATTATTTAGAAGAGAGTAATAATTAACTCTGATACCTTGGAGGCAGGAAAAGAGTGGGGGAAATAAAAGTGTGGTGATCGTCTGTGCTTTTTAAATCAGGCATGCTTAATAGGGTGCACATAATGGGCATCTTTGTGTACGGGACATCCTCCAGCTTGTTTAGATGTGCAGGAAATAAATTCTCTCTTTTTTGCCCGAGTTGGCTCTTACCCAACATTTCTAGGTCACAGATGGACTCAAGACTATTTCTAGTGGCCTAAGGAAAAACAGCAAAGAATAATCTTGTGCGAACAGATTACAAACATAACTTCATTCCATAGTACAGCGATACCTTTAAATTCTCATGTAGCTAATCCTCTGGAGAAGGATCCTATTGCTGAAATGGCTGCATGGCTTCTCAAGAATGTCAGGCTTTCATCTGCAATCTCCTCCGTTCCCTACTTCCAGCATAAAATATGTGGTTGTGATACAGAAGTCTACTAAATAATCTTTTTCTATACTGTCTTCTTGACTGCACGTGCCCTAATAATTCACCCGTGTGAGTCCCTGTCAGGACATCTCAGTTTTTGGTGAGAAAAGTGAGTTTCTGCTTTCTGCAGCACAGGGCTCCCTGGAGCTTCACTGGCTATAACCTCTCCCATGGGGTTTTCTTGGATTTTTTCTTTCTATTTTTGTTGTTGCTGTTGATTCTTCTGATTTTCCAAGAAGATACATGAAATAACGTTTTATACGCGCTGTTTGGAGCAGTGTTGTTGTGAGTGTGGCATCAAAAGAAATTTGGGTAGCTGCAGGAGGATAAAGCTTGTTTGGATGCTGTGTCCTCGGACACTTCATTTAAGAAAAGAATTCTCCCAGTGATTATGCATAACGAGCTTACTGTTAGGGGAGTGCAAATCTCTTTGCAGTGGTTCTTATCTATAGAGTTTGATTTTCTTTTTGCATATTTTTGCTCTCCTGATTGGTTTTCTCCAGGATCTGGCCAGCCTTGGGTGGGAACTGATGAGGAGATCCCCACCTTCCACAGGAGCTTGGAGGTGGGGCAAGAAGCCACCTCTATAAGAGCTGACTCTGCTTGGAGGGAGGTTGGCTTACAGAGTGGGTGTGTTATGGGGGGATTCTTGCTATCTACCATCTAGGGGTTTCTTTGCACTTTGAGGAGGTTTTTCATTTCCCCAGGGGTGAAATATTCTTGGTTATTGTGATGCTTTTAGCAGAGCACAGTGGAGCTCTGCGATATATCACGAGTATCAGGAATTTGTTATACCTTGACAGAAGGATTTGTAAATACGATCTTCTCTCCTTGACACCTCACTGTGAGAAGCCAGGATGGTGGCAAGCACGTGTTTGTGGTTCCTGCCAGAACTTTGCTGTCCTCGGTGACCTTGTTGACTGCCATGACTTTGCTATGCAATATTGTGTTTCAAGCACAGTCTAGGAAAGTTTTGAGTTGGTTGCCTTGGATAATCAGCTCAATTACACAACAGAACACGCTGATGAGGAAGCCAAGACCTGGCATCCTGGATGTGTGTGTTGCAGAGGCAGCCGGAGCTATATTGGCAGGATTTATAACTACAGGGCACTATTGAAGTTCTCAGGAGGGGTAATTCATGTTGTGTGTCCTGTTGCTTCACAGCACAGCCACGGCTTGATTCACCACCTCGTGTTTTATGCCACCACAACTCTAGCAGAGTGGCAAATGGGTTCTGTGGCTTTGTCTCGTGCCTGCATCAATGGCTTTTGTTTGTTTCTTTGCTTTCACTGAGGGCAATTAATATTACACTCTGTTTATTTGGGTGACCTGCTGCTTGTTTCCTATTCTCTTTACACCATCCTGGTGAGCTTGTTGTTTGCTGTAGTTCTCACCACACCACTGGCCTGTGTCTTCCCAGTGCCCTGCTGATTGCCAGTCGGGGTTCTGGGTGAAGAGCAGCAGGTGAGATGGTGGGACAGCCAAAGGGACTGCTTGGCAGCCTGGCTCTGCTGCTCCCCCAGCACAGCCCTCCACACACGGGGAGAAATGGAGCTGTTGGCTGGGCTGGGAAAGGAGTCACCCAGAGAAGCAAATCAGCCAGTTATCACCCTGGGACAGCTGACAGGAGAAGAACACGAGGCAGATATCCTGCTTGGAAAAGTTCCTCAAACAAAAATCCTTTGTTCCCATTTCCCTGTGGCACAACCTGAGAAAGGAGAGGCACAGCAGAGCGTCTCCATCACACTTGAGAGGCTCTTTTCAAGCAGGGTCTGTGAGCTTGATCTTTGGGAAACACTGAGCTGCCTTTTGGGCTCTTTTTTCCCCTGCACAAAGCCCTAACTATCCTTTGGATAACGTTGGGCAGCATCCACATCACTTCTCCCTGTGATACTTGGCCAGGGGAATGGGGTTCAAATTAATTTAATTATAGTGCTGCTTCACTTTAAGAGCAAAGGAGTGGTGGTAATTAATTAGCCTTGGTCCTGCCACCTCTATAACCCTGCCCAGACTGGGTCGGTGGATATGCAGTGGGTGGAATGTTTTTTGGTTTTCTGTGATTTTATACCCACTCGGAGTGGTGGAATTTGCTTGCTTGGATAAATCTGTTAAAAAAAAAAAAGATGAAACGTTGCTCTTTGCTGAACAAAAATTCACCACTGACACGAGGAGGCTTCCGTGTCTGTCTGCACAGAAAGGGCCCTTCTCCCACCTCACCAGGAGATAATGAGAAAAAGGTTTCATTCTCACCCAAAGAAGGGAATATTTTGCATTTCAGCAAACCAAAACAAAGTCTGCTCTGTTTTTTCTTTGACCAGGGATGGAAATCTTCTCAAGCAAGAGGTCTGTTCCACATAACAGTAGCAGACATCTCTCCTGGCAGGCAGAGAGGTGGGTAGATTGCTGTAGTGGTCAGATTGAAGTGCAAGGGTCAAATTGTGAGGATAAAGATTATTAATGAAGTTTCTTTTTAAATTGGACTCTCCTCTGCTATTCTACCTACAATGCCTTTTAACCAGGGAGCTGCTTCACTTGCCCTGCTCTAGAACTCTACATTTCCTTTAACAGAAATGAACTAATCTTGCAGGCATCCCACCTCCTTTCACAGGAAAGCACAAAAGCTGTTCACAGTCTCAGGAAGGGCATTTTATGCAGCATTTCTCCAGGAATCCCTCATTTAACTTTGTAAGTCAACCATCAAGGCCCTGCCTAGTGACCCTCCTTCAGATAAAGGGAATAAATGCAGCTCCCTCTGTTTGGCTTCAAATGCCAGCCAGAAAGAAACATGCTGGTGTCCTCCCACCCAAAAGGGTTTGAAAGTGAATCCAGCCTTTGTTAGCTTGAGAAATCATGGGAGGAGGTTGGGGTTTAGATATTCTGGTGCTGGCAATCCCTCAGCCACCAGCCTGACCTAGTGAATAAAAATGGAAAAGTCTGTTCAGTTAAAAAAAAAAAAAGGGAGGAAAATAAAGGGCAGTGGAATTTTCACTTGTTATGAGAAGCAGGAGATCAGCTTCTCAGGGGAGAATGAACATGGGGAAGGGAAGCAGTGGAATTACTATGAAATCAGCATGAGGGACCCAACTCACCCTGGAGAAAGGGAAGGAAAGAATATGAAATTGAAATGAAAAAATCATCTCTGGTCCAATGTTGGGGACTAACTGCAGGTGAGGATGGAGAAGAATTGCTTCTCCAGGTCCATGCAGCACAGGAGCTCACCAGCTGTACAGCTGGTGTTGAGCATGTGAGTCAGAAGGACTTCATGGAGTGTGTCCAGAGGGGCAATGAAGCTGGGGAAGGGTCTAGAGAACAAGTCTTGTGAGGAGCAGTTGAGGGACCTGGGGGTGTTCAGCCTGGAGAAAAGGAGGCTCAAGGGAGACCTGGCTATGACAACTCCCTGAAAAAGGAACAAGTGAGTTGGAGCAATGTGGGGGTTGGTCTCTTCTCCCAAGGAACAAGCAGTAGGACAAGAGGAAATGGCTTCTAGTTGTGCCAGGGGAGGTTTAGGTTGGATATTAGAATAAAAATTCTTCCCCAACAGGGTTGTCAAGTCTTGGCCTAGGCTGCCCAGGACAGTGGCAGCATCCCCATCCCTGGAGGGATCTCAAAGCCGTGGAGATGTGGTGCTG
>NW_008628163.1:5863-9164 GCF_000691845.1 Merops nubicus | reverse complement strand
GTCGGGGGGCTTTGGGGATTCTGGGCGGGGGTGAAGCTCTCTGCTTTGCCTCTTTTGGGCAGGTCTGTCTCACAGAATTCCTCCATCCTGCCTGAAGAGGAGGATGAAAAGTCATGCACCGAGTCGGAGCTGAGGGTCTCCAGGAGGAGATCCCCTGCCCGGTGTGAGGAGGTGAGCACCTGCCAAAGCCTCCTGGTGAGCAGCTGAGGCACTGGGGAGGTGGCAGGTTTTGGGGAGGTGGCAGGTTTTGGAGAGGTTTGGGACCTGGCTGGGGTTCACCCCTTCTGGCTCCTCCTCCATCCACAAGATGCTTAGGGGAGAAGGATCCACCCGTACCGAACGTCCCTCATCCCATCCTCTCCACGGGCTCTTCTTCCAGGAATGTGGCATGACGCCGGAGAGCGAAAACCTCACACTGTCGTCATCGGGAGCCATTGACCAGTCCTCGTGTACCGGGACCCCCCTCTCCTCCACCATCTCGTCCCCAGAAGGTACAGCACAGCAGGGCTCTGGGGTCCATCCCCCTGCAAGGGGCTGCAGGATGGGTTTGCACGGCCCCTTCCTACCCTGCCAGGAACGTTGCCTGAACCCCAGGGGGTCACCTCTGCTTCGTCACCCATAGATGAAGAGACAGAGGGCTGTGAGCCCCAGGGACCCACTGCTGGCAGCTTTCCACCCATCACATCTCCGTGGCACACAGCAGGTCCTTGGTCTGTGCCCTGCTCCTCCTCATTAGCCCCCTTTCCAATTAGCTGGTGCTTTGGTCTGTGCCCTGCTCCTCCTCATTAGCCCCCTTTCCAATTAGCTGGGGTGGGCTGGGGGTTCCGGTGGCCCCACTCAGCCCCCACTCTCCCCCAGAGCCCGTCAGCAGCAGCCTGGCTCAGTCCGTCATGTCCATGGCCTCCTCCCAGAGCCAGCACTCCCAGCTCAGCACCGACACTGTGTCCTCCATGTCCGGCTCCTACGTCGCTCCCGGCACGGAGGAGGAGGAGGAAGAGGAGGAGGAAGGAGACATGCTCCCCTCGCCCACAGCCGCCAGCGCCACGGCCTCTGATGGAGAGGTAGGGGATGGGGTGGGTTGTCGATAGTGCCCATCACCCCCAGGTTCAAGAGCTTCTCCGTGGGATGTAACTTCTCCAAACTCACTGGCACCAGAATCTTATTTTTAATTCCTTCCATCTTTCCCACCTTTTTCCCTCAGTCAACACCTGTGGAGTCCCCGGATCTAAACTTTGTCAGCATCTCAGCAGAGGAGCGTGACGCAGAGGTAACCATGACCGCCCCACGAGGGTTTGGGAGCCACAGGGGGGACCCCGGCTGTGCCCAGCTCCGGGTGCCCACCCACAGAAGGGGAAGCTGAGTGCCCAGCACCACATGCCCCCAGGACTGGGACGGGAAAGGGGCTTCCCTGGGGATGGATGGATGGGGTGGTATGGCTGTACCCTATCCAGGATCATCTTCCTGGCTCGTCCGTGCCCACAGACGCCCCGTGGGGCGAGGGCTGTTCCCCCAGGAGGGGTGTGGGGGCAGCCCGGGGCAGGGCAGGCTGCTGACTCTCGGTGCCTCTCGCCTGTGCCACAGGGCAACGACGTGCTGGAGGACGAGGATGCCTCTCCCACGCAGGAAGATGGTAAAAGGCCCTGGGTCGCCGTTGTACCCTCGCTTTCGGCGCGGTGTCACCAGCGGGCAGCCGGGCGGGTGGCAGGTGCTGAGCTGTCCCCGGCTCCCCTGCCTGCCTTTTTACTGGGGGGAGCCCCGGGTGACTCCACGGGCACCGGAGCCAGGAAAGCATCCACCACAGCAGGGTCACCCGGGGGTGGGTTGAACACCGGTGGGTGGGGGGCAGGCAGCTGGCCACGGGGACCCCGGCGAGCAGGGTGCAGAGCAGGCGGCGGCTGGCGTGCAGGATCCGGTCGTGTTTCCAGTGGGCCGAGCGGGGAAGAGGCTTGTCCGTGTTTTTGCCCTTGCTAAGGTTGTCTTTCCTCACACCTCTGAGAGTCTTGCCTTTAAGGACCCCTGTCTTGGCTGGTTCCCATAGGAAGGGGCTGCAAAACTCTTCCCTTTGGGATGTTTTCCTCATCTTTTTTGGTCTGTCCTTGGCATGCTTTCACAAGCCAACATACGCACTTTGAGGGCTCCTCTCACCTCCTCCCTGTGCTCAAATATCCACGGAAGGATGTGGTCAGCCCTCTGCCATCAGCCACCGGCCTCCTTGGGTTTCCTTTGGGCCACAGGAGAGGCACCCAGTGTGTCCCCTCCCAAGTTTGCAAGTCTCTGGTTAGCAAAAATGTGTCAAAACTGTTCCCCTGATCAACCCAGACACTCAGCCAAGCTGGAAAGCAGGAACACCCATCCCTAAAACGTGACCTCTACCCTGAGGGGCTGCTCTTGCTCATGGGGAGACTCAAATATAACAACTAGGGAGCAAACAGGGGCTGTTGTGGACCCTCACGGGCATCCCAACAACTTCAGGAGCTGGTCCTTAGGGACACGGTCCTGTGCCCATCCTCAGTGGGGCTAGTGGCTTACTGGGGAACATCCCTTCTGAGGTTTAGTCACCTGCATCTGATGGATGCAGGGAAGGACCTGGGAGCTGATCTCTCGTACAGCTGACGCTAAGAAGCAGAGTTAGCTCCCTCAGCCCCGAGAGCCTCCATCCCCCCTGCAAAGCTTGGCTACAGCTTCCTTTGCCCTCCACGCATCCTGTTGCCACCTCCTCCCGGCATCCCCCCCGGCTCTGGCTCACGCGCTGCAGGGGCCGGAGAGGCTCCGGCGGGAGGTGATGGGTGCTGCTGCCACCCAGCAATACCAACCTGCTGAGGAGGTTTGGCTGAACCCCGGGCAGGCTGCGGGGGGGAGCAGGTTCACGCGTGCCCGTCGCCGCATTGTTGCTGTTTTGCTGCTCTCCGATGCGGCCGGTGCAAGGAAAGGAGCAGCTGGGACCGTGCCCAGGCGTTATTGTCCGCTCTTCACCCGCTCCCCTCTAGATGCATCAGTTGAATCTTGTTTTTCTTGTTTGGAAGAGGGTGGGGAGGGGAGAGGAAGTGACCCAGGAACCCCCCAGCCCTCCCCAAAATCAGGCATCGGCAAGCCCCAGTGCCGAGCCGCGGCGTTAACTGCCTTAACTCCCTTCCAGGCCCGAGGACAGGCGCTTTCCTCGGTCTGAGGTGTGACAATAACAATGACTTGGGCATCGCACACATGAAAGCGCTGGACAATAAACTGTGCTCTGAGGCCTGCTTACCTGGTGAGTGGCCGTCTGCTGAACATGAACTTGGGGTGGGAGGGAAAGTTCCGCTCT
>NW_008628163.1:1863-5853 GCF_000691845.1 Merops nubicus | reverse complement strand
ATCCCAGCCCTCTGCATCCATCCTTCCTCTCCCACCGCCATCTCATCACCATCACCTCCAATCCTATCCCCACCAAGTTGTCCTCACTGCACCCCACCACCCGTCCTGCCATGGAGATGAGCACCAGGCATGTCACCACCCTGCAGCATCAGGATGGTGTCAGGGTGACTTATCCCGGCTGGGACGTCTCCAGGGGATTGAAGACTCTTTGCTGGGATGCTCTGTCCCTTGGCTGAGGGGCTGCTGGCACCCCAGGAGGCACCAGCCCTCCCTGCGAAGGTGGTTTTGAGGCGTGACTGTAGCCTGGTCCAGACTCATGGTGGGAACAGAAGTATTTTGGGTTGGGATATGACCCGCAGCCTGTCCAGCCTTGCTGCCGGGGCTGCCTGCCTCACCCTCCTCTTTCTCCAAGGCCAGGGGGACAGTGCTCATCAGGTCAGGCTGTCCTTCTGCAGAGCCCCAGAGTTCATTCCACTTTCCCATTTCTTCATGCTTTCTCTCCCACCCTCCTTCCACTTCTGTTTCCTTCTGCCTTCTCTCCATGCCTCTTTTCTCTTCTTCCTCCCTCCCAGGCTCCTCCGTCTACGTGAAAGTTCATGTTCGCTCTGTGCCAACACGGTTTTCTCAACCCATGCTTGTGTCCCCTTCCCGCCCAAAGTTGCCCAAAGGTGACAAATGTATTGGTGGCCCCCAGTCCTCATGCAAGCCAAGGGGACAGGGGGCTGGGGACCCTGCCCAGCACTGGAGGCTTCTCTTTGTCAGCCTGTTTGTGGGGGAAATAGGGGGAAAAAAAGCCAAAGTTAAGCCCTCTAAGGTCTCCATCAATACATTTGTGGACAAGCTGAAAGCAGCTCTGCCCCTGCCTTGCCCTTTTGGCTAAATTTGTGGCAGGTCCCAGACCGACAGTGTGTACTGGAGAGGCGAGAAGGTGGGTGAAACCCACAGGAGGGAGGAGAAATCTTTTCTTTCCCTCTCCTCCTCCAGGAAAGCTTCCTCTCCTGCTGCATCACCTGTTGCTGGTGGTTTCTGCACCACAGAAACTCGGCTGAGGTTCTTGGGGAGGAACAGGCACCTGCCACAAATGCCCTGTGTGCCCTCCATCACCCTCTGGCAGCAGCAGGCTGAACCCCACCGGCCTTGAGGGGGAGCTGGAGAGGGGCTGGGAGGCACCAGCACCACCCCAGCCTTTGCTGGAGGTCCCAGCAAAGCAGGCCCCTGCTGTGGCACCAGCCAAACCACCCCGATCATGTCCCCCTCGGTCATGCTGGGGTGAGGATGAGGAAGGGGGAGTTTTGTAGCCCAAACAGCCCCAGCACAGGACCGTATTCTTGCTCCGCTGCGAGGACTGCAACAGCCTCATCCCCTGCTGGGGTTGGGATGCAGAGTCTGGCCCCTGGGCCAATGCTCTCCATCCTTTGGCCACTGCGGCTGTGCTGCTTGGAGGAGCCCCAGGCAGGAGCTGCCCGTGTGAGAGGGGTGATCCAGCCTTGGCCTTTCCTGGGAAAACTGGGGGGCTGCTGCTTGCACCAGAGCCGAGGAGGTGCAGAGTGGGGGCTTTGGGACTGCCCACACTCCCCTGGGGGTGGCAGAGGGGCCGGAGGGAATAACTGCAGGGATGCTGGAGCGCTGCCCTGAAGAGGTTGGAGGAGGGTTGCTCTGGGGTGTCCTGGGGGGCGGGGAACAGATCAGGGAGCTGGGGCAGTGAAGGGGAGCAGCTGCCCACGGGGCTGTAACAGCTGGTTGGCCATTTCCTGGATGCAATCAGAGTTTTGCAACGCTGGTTTTGTTCCTTAGACTCCGGGCAGGTCCTTCCCTCCCCGGCCCCTCCGCTCACCACTGTCGGGACTCAGCTGCTTTGCACCAGTGATATTTGAAGCACGATTTAATACTGGTGGGGTTGGATCCCAATTGCAGGGCTGGTTTGCATGCACTGAAAAAGTCCTTTGTGGCAGAGTTTTCTTACAGGTCTGGATCTAAGATCCATGGGATGTAAGATCCATGGGGCTGGCAAGAACAGGGTGGACTTTTACTTCGAGGCCAGGTGGTGTTTTCTGAAAGCTTAAAAGAAAATCACCTTGACCAGAGATTGTATCACTATTCTTCCTTCCCCACTTTCTCTCGTGGGGAGGTTTTGCTGTGAGCAGACCCATGGGTTGGGTTTTGCTCCCTCTAATGGACGAAGGTACGGGACGTGGTTCCTCAAAGCAGAAAGGTTTGCTCATCCCCAGCGCTGCTATGAAACCTCTGCAGATTTCAGTCCGGTGGGAAAGGGCTTTGGGAAGGGTTGAAAGGCCACACACTGAGGATTTTAGGCTACAAGGTTCAAATAAAGCCCGCAGACCCATGTTCTCAAGGGGATCTCGGGGTGTGTGGTAGGTTGCAGGTGCTGTTCTCAGAGCTCAGGACATCCTCTGGCTGCAGCTGCAGCCTCTGCCAGAGATAGGGTGGCACTGGAAAGAGAAACAGGGGAAGGTGCTTGCCAAAAAGGCTGGCAGCAGTGGGGGTAGGGTTGGGGAGCTGCCACATTGGAGGCAGCGGAAGACCCAAAATCCCTCCAGGGCCTTGCCTGGATCCAGCTGCCAGGCAGGCCGAGCGGGTGGTTCGGCTTTGCCACGATGCTCTTCGGAGGGCAGGGCAGGTCTGGTGGCTCTCAGCAGTGGGGGGAAGCCCCCTCCTGCAGTCCATGGGGAGACGAGACAGGTAGGCACATGGATAGGTCCCCACTGTAGGGCCAGACCATGTCCTGCTGCCCCCAGCCCCACTCTTCAGCAGCCCCCCAGGGCTGCACTGAGCTGCACCAGGTGTCCACAGCAGAGCACTGCGGTGGCTTATGCAATATCAAGCTCTTAATGGGATTTTGGTGTATGTGTGGGGGGTGTGTGTGCGTGTGGTCCTGTTTAATTCTCCGTTCCCTCCGGGATCCACAGACTTAATGTGCCTCGCTCTCCAGCCTGAGCTCACCATAAAAAGCCAGTCGAAATGGCAGCTGTCACCTCCCATAAATCAGCAGGGAGCGGGTTTTTGTTGTTCCCTCTCTGAGGAAGCCTCAGCACTTGCCCTTGGCCTTGAGGTGCCCTTACATGGGCCCCCAGGCTCAGAGCTACCCCTCAAACCTGGGCACAGGGTTCAACCTCGCTGGTGGGAGCAGCCGCCCTGCTTTAGGGGTGCACCCCCTTCCTAAGGGCACCACGTAGCGTCTGCTTGGGTGGTGGGACGCAGGCTGCAGACAGGCAGGTCCTGAGCTCTGCCCATTGCCCTGCTCCAGCTGGAGGGGGCTGCCTGAACTGGAAATGAGGCATCTGGGGACCCAACTGCCCCCACGCCACAAGCTTGCCCACCACTCGGTTCTCCTTGGCACAAAACCCCGGGGGGCACCACGCATGCCAGCCCCCTCGTCCCATGCCCACCGGTAGCTCTGTGTCCTCATCCCAGACCTGTTTGCAGGCCCGAGCCCTCCCTGTCCCCCTGCGGTGGCCCTGTTTGCTTGCTCGGGTGCATGCCCCCCACCTCACCCCACCTCCGCTCCCAACTTCACCATGTGCCTTCTGGTCTCTCCTGCCACGCAGCCGCCGTGCCGGACTCCTGCCCCATTAACATTGAGGAATAGGTATGAGACCCCCTCCCCCAGGAGCCTGCGCCCACCTCGCGCCCTGTTGTCACCCACAGGAGGGTCGCCGCGTGCGTTCCCAGCAAGTGTGGCATCCCCGCAGCCCCACGGCTGGGCACAGGGGTGCAGAGGCAGCCCCCATCCATTTGGGAAGGCCACAGTGTGCAGTGCTTCCCGTTTGCCCCTCGGGGTCCCCGAGGAATCGCGGGTGTAAGGGGCTCCCCCGGCCCAGAGACATAAGTGCGGGCAATGGCCAGCTCTCGCTGCAGCCAACACCCAAACTGGGGCTGGGGAGGTGGGTGTTATTTGGGGTGACGACATTGCATCCCCCGTGGAATGATGAGTGGAGCGTGGCTTCGGGAGCCCCTAACCTCCCATTTTCT
>NW_008628163.1:0-1835 GCF_000691845.1 Merops nubicus | reverse complement strand
CCTGTGGAATGATGAGTGGAGCGTGGCTTCGGGAGCCCCTAACCTCCCGTTTTCTCCCTCCAGACCCAGAGGCAGCCAACAACAACGTGGGGCTGCAGCAGGCGCCCTGACCCCGCTGACCCCCTGGCAGCCGAGACCTGGAGCAGGCAGCAACCGCCCTGCCCGTGTGAGGGCTCAGCCCCGGCGGGGGCACCCCTCCCCTGACCCCCGAAGGGGCCACCTCCACCTCTCAGCTCTGGCAGGACTGACTTTTGAAAGAAAAGACGGTAACCTCAACTTTTCCTCCCTGGCCCTGCTGTGCAGAGTGGGGCCGAGAGCCACCTCACTTCAGAGCGCCCCCATCAGCACCTTTCTATCCCCCAGCCCCGACGGGGATGGGCTGGGGTCACCTCCTGCCCCTGGCTATCTCACACCCCTGGGCTCCTCTCTTCCAGCATGCAGAGCAGATGGGACTGGGGTCACCTGACAAAGGGGGTCCTGCGACATGGCTGGAGAGGGCTGCTGGAGGGAGGGTGCCCAGGAGTGCAAGTTCAGGGTGTGTTGGCATTGACATCCTTGGCACGTGAGCCAGTAACCTTCATGGGGGGCTGGCCCCCCCCAGGTTTGCTGTTCCAGGCTCCTGCCATGCCATGGGATGTCTCCACTAATGCACTGGTGGTGATGGTGCCCCCCTCAGCTCCCCTGCCCTCTGCTCTCCTCCTGGGCAGCACGAGGGCTCTTGGTCTGGGCCTGCGTGGCAGGGGTGGGCAGAGGACCTGGTACCCCCACCCCAGTCATCAGCCCCTGGGGCACTGCTAATTTAACCTCACTGTCTTTCGCCCCGCTGTGAGCTCAGGGCTGTGCCCGCTCTCTGCAACAAGTGCCAAAAGTGTCACCCCCCGTCCCACCCGTCCTGCTCTCTCCATCGCACTTTGTAGCAGGGGATGGATGAGGGTGTGGGAGCTGCCCCCCCCCCCTCCATCCCCACCCCTCCGGCCAGCGCTGGGCTGCCAGTCTAAGAGGGTTTGCTCAAGAGGACAGGCACAAAGGAACACTGATGGGACAGTGATGGAGCCATAGACCTTGGGGACTTGAAGGGGCTATTGCCAGAGGCCAGGTTCCACCCTGGAGAGCATCGGGGACAGGCCGAAGCCACTTTGAGCAGCATCAGGTCCAGCATCCCACTCTAGTGAGCTCTGGAGCTGTTTGGGCCAGCCTGGGGAAGGGAGGCTGAGCCCCCTCTTTTCCTCCTCTTGTTTTTTTCAGCAGCCTGAGCTAGGGGTGAGCCCTTGGTCAGACCTGAGAGCAAAGGCCACCTCCTCCTCACTGGAGAAAAGCATGTTTCAGAGCTGTGTTAGGGCAGGGGTGGTCATGCAGGGAAAGCAATGTCCAGCAGCAGGTTCCCACTGTCCGTCCCCTCAGCAGAGCACAGGGTGTGCTGATGGCTGTGGCTTCTCAAGGGGGTAAAGCCCTTATTGGGACCAGGAGGTTTTCTCTCCACCTGGCCTGTAGCCAGGGCTGTGGTAGCTGCTCACTCTGTGGCCCCACTATGGGCCCTGCTGGAGGAGGAGGTCAGTGTTCCGGTATGAGCCCTGCTGGGGGAGGGGGTCAGTGTTGGCCATCCCAGTGCTCCATCCTCCAGGCTCCCTCCACCCCTCTGAGTCACCCAGCAATTTAATAGCTCCCAAACCTCTCCCTGGGAATCTGGGGCTGGCTGGTCGTGAGGGTTGGCATCTTCAAACTTCCATCCTATGGGATGGGAGCTGCTAACAACAGAGAGGGCTGGAGTGTTGGGGACAAGCCTTGTGCCCCACTCAGGCTCGCACTGCCATGGTGGGGAAACCCACAGGTTTGGG
>NW_008628162.1:856-1214 GCF_000691845.1 Merops nubicus | reverse complement strand
TGTTTAAAGCAGCGCAGGTCGCTGCGGAGAGCAGGGGAAGGGGCGTTTTGTCACGCTCAGGATGGAAGGGTAGAGGCCAGGCAGTTGCTGAGGGGAGACACCTTCAGCCAGAGGGCGAAGTCCAGGCGGCTCTCCCAGCCCAGCCTGCCCAGTCCCTGCGCGCTGCTGCGGCGGGGGCCTAAGCTGTGCCCTCGGCTCTCGGGCAGGTGCTCCCTCAGAGGCAGCGAGGAGCAGTGTGGGGCTCAGCAGGGTGGATATCTGGCCTGTCACCGCCTAGAGAGTCCTGTGCGTGGTGGTGAGGGCGAAGGCGATCCCCTCTGCTCGTGGCCATGGCGGGCAGGGAGGGGGCGGGTGGGGC
>NW_008628162.1:0-834 GCF_000691845.1 Merops nubicus | reverse complement strand
CTGGCGGGCCTGCGCCTGCCTGCGTGCTGGGCATAGACCTGGGCACGACGTCGGTGAAGGCAGCCCTGTTGGCAGGGGCAGAGCGAGGGCAGGTGTTGGCAGAGAGCTGCTCCAGGGAGACACAGGCACACACCAGTAGCCTGGAAGCAGGACCACAGGTAAGGGGTGGCAAGTAGAAGTACTGGTGGTTTCAGTGTACCTCCCTTGCCTTGTGGCCAGGCTGTGTTGTGCAGACTTCAGTGGCTTTCTTGGATTGTTTTTGTGCCTAGAATGATGGAGATGGCTGCTGTGTGTGTCTAGGTGTCTGAAAGTAGAATTAAAGTGCTCTCTGTTCACAGTTCAGGAAAGTAAAGCTGCATGTTCTAAGAAGGACCCAGATTTTGCCAAGTTGAATAAGACAATCTAAACATGTTCTCTCATGAACCTTGTTTTTTGACACTTTGTGTCAGGCAACAGCAAGCACCTGCTGGTTTTTGCACTTTAATGGAAGAGGGAATCAGAACTGGAAATTCCCTGTGGAAAGAACCAGGAACATGTACTTCTGTTAAAGATCTTTGCATTCATTGTGTTCATCAGTCTGAGAAAGAATGAATCCAAAGGGTAAAAGGTACCTAGCAACATTCCTCTGGCCTAGTATTGTAATGAGTCCAGGGGTTAATTTCTGAGCAAGGATGCCAAGCAGGCCAACACTCCTCCCTACAGACAAGACATATTTATGCAGCCAAAAGTATGTATGCACAGAAGATTTTACATCTATATGTAGACTATATTTGAATATATTGCTTATAATCTTCAAACTGGTCTGTCACAAAGTAATCTGAATCTTCAAAAGGC
>NW_008628161.1:0-663 GCF_000691845.1 Merops nubicus | reverse complement strand
GAGGCTGTTTTGGAAGTGAGTCCCATCGTCTGACGCGATCCTCTCTGGGGTGCTGTGATGCCACAAGACTTGTTTTTCAAGGCCATCGATACCAATGCTTCCCTCACAGGATTTGGCCCACCAAGCTTCAGTAATGGTAACTATGTCATAGCCTTCCTGCTGCACAGTAGCCTCCAATTCTTCCAGTTTGTTGCCCAAACAACAGGGCCAAAAAGCCTTTCTACCCTTTTTAAAAATAGGAGTGATTTTTCCTCTCTTCTAGTCAGTAGGGACTTTGATTTGCTGTCCTGACTTCAGTTCACATGCCATGGACTTGGGTACATTAAGGATCCTCAGGTATTTGTGAGCCTTGTCCTCATTGACTGTGGGAGGGGCTTTGTCTCGCTGGTCCCTGTATGACGGTCCTTTCACTTGGGAGCTGAGAGGAGAGAAGTTGCCATTGAGGTCTGAGACAAAAAAGTTGTTCAGGACCTTGGCCTTCTCCTCATCCATTGTTATTAACTCCCCATTGCTGTTCCTTGGGGTGGGGATGCCCTCCTTGACCTTCCTCGACCTTCCTCTTCTGGTTTATGGACCTGTAGAAGCCCTTCTTGTTTTTCTTTGCATCTCTTGCCAAGTTCAGCTCCAGCTGGGCCTTGGCCTTCCTCACCTTGTACCTTCACA
>NW_008628160.1:0-557 GCF_000691845.1 Merops nubicus | reverse complement strand
AAGGGGGGATGGGGGGTCCCAGGGTGAAGAGGGGAGGGGTGGAGAAGATGGAGAGAGGGAGGGAGGGATGGAGAACATGGAGGGATGGAGATCGGGGGGGATGGATCATGGAGGGGTGGAGATCATGGAACATGGGGAACATGGAGAACATGGAGAACATGGAGAACATGGAGAACATGGGACATGGGGAACATGGAGAACATGGAGAACATGGAGAACATGGAGAACATGGGACATGGGGAACATGGAGAACATGGAGAACATGGAGAACATGGAGAACATGGGACATGGGGAACATGGAGAACATGGAGAACATGGAGAACATGGAGAACATGGGACATGGGGAACATGGAGAACATGGAGAACATGGAGAACATGGAGAACATGGGACATGGGGAACATGGAGAACATGGAGAACATGGAGAACATGGAGAACATGGAGAACATGGAGGGAAGGATCATGGGGGGATGGAGAACACGGAGGGAGGGATGGATGGAGAAGATGGAAGGATGGAGATCAAGGATGGAGGGATGGAGATGAAGGAAGCGTGGAGGAG
>NW_008628159.1:0-7462 GCF_000691845.1 Merops nubicus | reverse complement strand
AGCCCTAACCCTAAACCGTGACACACAAGTTACATGCAGTACCTTCTGTGAGGCAATGAGAAGCTCAAGGAGGCAGATGGGAGGGTATCATAGTTGGTACATAACAGTATTTCTCTGCCACACATCTCCTTTGCTCCAGCATGAGTTCTCCATGGGCTGCAGTTCCTTCACAAAATATCCAACTGCTCCAACAAGGTCTGTTCTACAAGCTGCTATGTAAATACCGGTTCTGGTGCCTCCTCCCCCTCATTCTTTGACATTGGTGTTCATACTGCTGTTTCTCACTCTTTTTCCCCTCCTCCTCTGTATGTCTAATGTTTTTTGCTCTGTCTTAAGTATGCTTTCACAGAGGCACCACCAACTTTGTTGATTGGCTCAGCTTTGGTCAGCAGCAGATCCATCTTGGAGCTGGCTGAAACTGGCTCTGACCAACTCTCCTTTTTAAGAGGAGTGTTTTCAGAGTAAAATAGAAGAGAATAGAGAGTAGAACACAATGGTTCAGTTGGCAGGGACCTACAACGATCATCTAGTTCAACTGCCTGACCACTTCAGGGCTGACCAAAAGATAAAGCATTGGATGCATTGGATCCGTTTCCAAGCCAGGTGGAACCAACTGTGTTCAGCAGAGGGCAGCCCCTTCCTATCAAAACCTTGCTACATATACCAAATACAATGTGACTGTGCTGGGTTCAGCTGGGATAGGATTAATTTTTACAAAAAGCTGGGAGGGAGCACAGCCGAGACAGCTGACCTAGCCAAGGGAATATCGGGTTCTGCATAAAAAACAATTGCATTGTGCATCATTTGTTTTATCTAGTATTAGTAGTATTGTTATTGTTTCTTCTATCCTGGTGTTGTCATATTAAACTATCCTTATCTCAAACCATGACGCTATACCTTTTTCTCCTGATTCTCCTCCCCATCCCACTGCTAGGGGGAGGAGTGAGCAAGCAGCCGCATGTTGCTTAGTTGCAGGCTGGGCTTAAACTATGACAGTGACACAAGTAGGAAAGTTGCATGACCTTTCAAATTAAGAAAGAATAAAGAAAAGTGTTCTGTAGCATAAATTCAACCTACACTGTTTGTCAAGAAGTCATGAACTAGAAGTGTCTTTCCAACTAGATGTGATTGATGGGGGGAGATGTAAAACTGATACAACTGAACAGAAAAAGCTAACAGTTTACAGCTGATTCTAAAGGACAAAAGATAAACAATATTTCCCAATTTGAGTAATCAGAAGGGAAAAGGAAACATTTGTGATTCTTAGATTCTTTGCTTTGAATGTCTTCTTATAATTATTGCACAGATGTTAAAACTTTTTTTTACAAATATTAATAAAACTGGAAAACAAGAAAGATTACTTCTAAGATTCAAACTCTAGTGTTAAGTCCTTTTTTTCATGTTAAAACATGCTAGAGTTCTGAATATTGTAAGATAAATTCTATACAAATATACATATATATATACCAAACATCAGTTATATACTAAGTATGCTTCATAACTGTGGCAGAAGTCTTAGTTCAGAAATACAGTGTTTAAAAAAATGCAATGCAGCTTAATGCATGTTTTTGTTTGGTTTTGTTCCATGTGGCTCTATTATCCTCCCCCCCCAACTTCTGAGGTACATACATGAGAATTTTGATTTGTATTAAAAAAGCAAATATATTGATATTTTCAAGCTTTCCTCCCTCCCCATACACAATTCAGGGGAAAATCTGACCAAACAGTATCCTAGAAACTGCAAAATAGGGATATCAGCAGAAATAAAAAGTAAAGATTTCTGCATGCTAGAGAACAGCAAAATTGTATTAAACATGCTAGAATAAGAAATACTGGTGATTTTTATATATATTTAAACTTTTGCTTAAAATTACTATTATAAGCATATTCCAATGTGATAAAAATATTAAAACATATACTCTTGCTTTTAAAATGTCTTATTTTCCATCAAAAAAATTTAAGTAATAAACTTCAAAGTTGGCAGTTTTTACACTGTTCTGGTTTGAGATATAATAGAACTAATTCTGTTCAGTGAGTTTCCTTTTCAACTCAGTCTCTTCTAACTCACTGCACTTTCTGAAGTTAACAGTATATTTTCACAGACAGTGTCTGCTTCTAGCAGTGATAATGCTCCATGTTTAGTTACCACCAAGGATTGTTATGCAGTACAAGGTCACTGTTAAATCTTGTGTTCCACATTGGGGGGGAGGCAGAAAGTAAAAGGCCTCACCTTTGGGGAAGAACAGAGAGGAGACCCTAAAGTAACCAATGAGGGATTTCATCCCATATACGTCATATTCAGTATTAAGCTGAGGGATCATGAGGGTCAAGCTCTCTTCTTCAATGGCCAGCATCTGAGGAGGACTCTATCTGTTTTGCCTTGATCCCAATCTATTTGTTCCTGAATCCAGTTCCAGAATCCAGCTCCTGAATTGGGTTCCCATTTGCCAATGAGTCCACTCTAGGACTTCCCCAGTGCCTGCTCCACAGCATCAATAGTGACGGTGACGTAATTTGCCATCAGGGGGGTTGGGTTTGATATTGCTTTTGTATATATTCAATTTTATTATTATTATCGTTTTCATTTTAGCTGCTTTACTTTTCTAATCCATAAGTCTCTCTCCCTTATTCTTTTCCCCTTTGAAAGCGAGAGGGGTTAATAGAGAGCAATATGTCATTTGTCTAGTAGCTGGCCCAGCTCTAAACCTTCATATAAACAAAATATTGCATAGATAACAGTTCCAAATTTTTCAATAAAAATTTCTAATATTTCTGTTGGATAAACATCTCTTTTCTGAAAAGTATATTGGCATATCTGATTTTGCACAGAAAAAAAGACAGTATTAAGTTTTTCACCTTGTAAATATCACACAATCTAGCTCCTTGCTCTCTGCCTTTCATCTATTTAGAATGCCTGGGATTTTGAAATTTATTTTACTGAAACCTTTGCACACCTGAACTGATTTAGGGGATGAACAAAGATCTTCAAAACTACTTTGTATATATACTGTTGAGATGGAATAAATAAAGCAGGCCCACACTATTTTCATTAGTATCCAGTGAAAAGACAAAAGGCAATGGGCACAAATTGAAATACAGGAAATTCTGCTTAAACATAAGAAAACGCCTTTTTTTTTTTTTTTTTTGTTACTCTAGGGGTGGTTGAACACTGAAACAGTTTGCCCAGGAAGGTTGTGGAGTCTCCAGCTTTAGAGATATTCAAAGCCCAACGGTACATGGTCTTGGGCAACCTGCTCTAGCTGATACTGCTTTGAACTGGAGAGGTTGCACTAGACAATCTCCAGAGGCGTCTTCCAATCAAATGACATTTCCTGATTTTCAGTTTGTGCCCATTGCCCATTGTCCTGTAACTGAGCACTGCTGAGAAGAGTCTGGCTCAGTCTTTTACTCCCTCCAAGCAGTTATTTATACACATTGATAAGATCCCTATGTTGCAGGAGTACTGATCTCTAGTTCAGCCACAGTCATGTCTGTGGCTGGTATGGATCCCATTAATCTGTATCCCAACCCATGGATTGGCTTTCTGGCTTGACCTTGGACCTGTCTTGCCACTAGGGACTTGCCCAGTGATCAATGGACTGTGTCTGACCCTGGTTATCCTCATCAGACCCGAGTCTGATTTGTGACTGATTTCTTGGCTTGACATTGGACCTGCCTCATCACTATAAATTTGTCTGATGATCTGGACTCTTGGTTGAATCTGACTACTGTGGTCTGCCCTGCTCGTCTCACTTGGATACTGCGGGACTGGGCCCAGCCTGGTGACGCCCCTGACATGCATAACATGGTGCTCAACTCCCAGTTCCCCATCCCTTAGGGAGAAGCCAGCCCTCACTGCTCCCTGATAGTCAGACAGTGTTGAAAGCCTTGCTAAAGACAATATAGACAATATTCATTGCTCTCTCCTCATCCACTGAGCCAGTCACCTCATTGTAGAAGGCCATTAGGTTGGTCAAGCATGATTTTCCCTTCATAAATCCATGCTGACAACTCCAAATCATCTTCTTGTCCTTTATGGGTGGGCTTTGGCTTTCCTAACACCATCCCTGCACATTCAGACAATCTCTATATATAACTTTGAAATGCTGGGGTTTGAACCCCAAGCCCCCAAATTAAGATTGACATATGGGTGATTCCCACAGCCCTTTATAAAGAGGTGGTGAATTTGCCTTTTAGCTGCCCCCCAGGGTGCGGCCGGCCCTGCAGGGAGAGCCATAAGGGAAATGAGCCCCAGGGTTCCCACATTGAGTTGACAAAGGTCAGATGTCCCCGCTTGGGAATAAAAGCCGGGACCAGTTGCAGGGAGTCAGGAGTGTCTGCTCTGTGGAGTGCACTCCACAGAGCTTCCTGGTTCAGGGAAGATCTCCTGACTCTCCTGGAGCTGGGCCCTGGTCTGTTTAGGCATTTGCAAACGTGGGTCGATCGGGTGAGAGTCCCTATGTGGTCACCTTTCTCTTATATGTTTAACTTGCTGATCTGGCTGTTTCCCATGCCAACTATGGGCAACCTCAGTTCACTGTTTATACCACCTGTTGTGGGCCGAGTCATGTCGTTTGTGGGATCGTTGGGGGTGGCGTTGATCATGTATGAGCTTGTTGACCTGTTTGTACCCCTGGTGGTCATTCATATAGTACCATTTCTGTCTACAATATGGTCTTTGTATTGGTTCATCTTCCTGCTGGTGCTCTCATTTTTGTTGGGCCTGGTCATTGGCAAAACAACCTCCTGGGTTTCCTGACCCTGCTTCCACCTCTTGTACATTTTCTTTTTATGTTTGAGCTTTGTCAGGAGCTCCTTGTTCATCCATGTAGGCCTCCTGCCACCTTTGTTTGACTTCCTTGCATGTCAGGATGGGCCATTCTTTAGCTTCAAGGAGGTGATCCTTGAAAAATCAACTAGCTTTCCTGGACCCCTTTGCCCTGTAGGACTGTCTCCCATTCCAAGCAGAGCCCAGAAGAGGTCCAAGTCTTCTTTCTTCAAGTCCAGGGGTTTGATATATCAGTTCTTGCCAGGAGGAAGAAAGCAAAGCAAAGCTGAACCTAATCACAAGCTCTTCTATGATTTTATATATGTGCTGCTTAAAGTAATGAAAACGAACAACAGAACTGGAAATTCAAAGCTGCTATTACTTTTTATTTCCAGCTTGTGGGAAAATAACCCAAGACTGACAAGGAATATCTGTTCAGAAGAATTGCATCATGTTTTACTTGTATTATCAATTTTTTTAGAACTTATGAGGTTTTAGATATGTGTTCTCTCATATCTACTGATATCAGACTCCACTGATATCAACTGCAGACCTGACAAACATTTATTTTTCACAAGAGAAGCTAAACAATTTCCATTAGAGGTTGAACTTTGCCACATAAATGAGGATGGGTAAGCCTCCAAGAACTAGAAATATGAAAAAGTAGTTTCATTTAAGACCATACCTCTGTTTCTGCTGCATGGGTTGCTGTCTCATGGCCATATATTGCATGTCCTCTTGTAGACGATTAAGGGGGGAATCTGGTTTGACACGAATCCCATAGTAATGGTATTTTGAGTTACCCCTTTATGAAAGAACAAAAATAACATTAGCTTTATCCATATGCATCATACTCGCTTCATAATTTGACTTGACTGGAAAACAATACATAAAAGTTAGGCTTGACTTTCCTCTCACTCTAGTATAAAATTGGTATAACTCCACTAGCTTCTGGAAATCAGTTAACTATATTTTCCAGCACTTTACTGTTGGATTTCATTTAAATAGAATGAGGAAAGTAAAAACCAAATAAATGACTTCTGCAGTCACGGTGAATAAAACAATTCCATAAATGGGATATGCTTGTGAGTGAGGGTTTATGTATGTTTCACTAGTCAACATCAGTCCTGATCAGATGGAGAGGAAGAACAGTGCTATTGCTGTCTGTGTGGGTGATGGTAAAGGCATTTCTGTGTTATCTTGTGTGGTTAGCTGTGTTAGTGTCGTGTGTGTGGTTATCTGCGTGTTTGGAACATGTGTTCAGTCTCACTACTAGCTGTATCTGCAAATGGGAACAGCAGTAGCTGCATCCATTAGACTGAGATTGAAGATACCAGGTTTTTAAGAGTACACAGAATCTGGCTATAGAAGACTAGGAGTCCCCAGGGTCCTGAAGTCCACTGCATTTGGCAACTCCCTTAGCAATAAGGTTTTAAATATTTTTTTTTTTGTTTGCTTTCTTGCTTTTAACATACAAGCTTCACATTCACAGTTGTTATTGATATTTTCTATTATGCTTTAAGATTTCATTAACGCAAACCTGGTTCCCAGTCTTCTGGTCCGTAATCCCATGAAGATTGACCGTATGAGTTTTCCAAAGGAGGCAGCATTGACGGGATCTAACTTGTGCTCCTGACAATGACGTAAGTAATGGTTGTAAAGGGTACTTCTGGGGAGACTCACACCTTCTGCAGTTTCATAGTTGTCTAAAAGCCATTGGAGCTATATCAAATATGAGAGAGTGAACATATGTAAATTCAGTATTACTCTACTAAAAAAAACCCTTAATTGTACAACACAGACCTCTGACATTTTTTAAACCACTCTTAAGGCCTAATACAGTGACTTTGTTCTTCAAGCAAATATAATCTCTTTAAATTATATAATTAATAAACTTAATATGCTTAACTAACCTCATCTCCTTTTATGACAAAGTGACACTCTTGGTGGATGAAGTGCTGGAATTAAATCCCCAGCCCTGAATGAGGGTGGGCATATAGATAATGTCCACAACCATGCGAGGCAGACCCTCCTGATTGGTTCTCACCCAGGGTCTAGCCAGCCTTGGGTGGGAACTGATTAGGAGATCACCACCAGGTGTCCTTTCCTTCCACATTAACTTAGAGGTTGGACAAGAAGCCACCTCTAGAAGAGCTGACTCCTTTTGCAGTAGCGTTGAGGAGGTTTGTTTGTATAGTGTGAGGGCTCTGGTTATTGAGATGTCATGTCGAGTTGGAGAGCTAAGTGGAGTTCTCAGGATGATAGGGCCAGAACATGAAGCTCTCTGTGAGTCCCCACTATATAATTGGGCTCATAGCCTGGCTGCTAACATTGCCCATGGCTTGGCTCCTTGCCTGACTTGCTCCCTTCTTCATGCCCACTGTGGTGGGTGAGTGCGTTGACTTGTTCCTCCCTTTGGTTGTCTGACACTTTGGATCTCTGGTGTGTGATGTGGTAGTGGAGGGAGGAGTTTGGCTGCTGGTCTGCCTGTTAATGCTAATATAATTCTATGTTTAGCAAGTTGTCAACAAAAGAGTGGATGAGGGAAATACTGTGGATGTTGTTTATCTTGACTTCAGTAAAGCTTTTGATACTGTGCCCCACAGCATTCTCGTCAAAAAACTTGCTGCCCTAGGCGTAAATGGGTGTACACTCTGCTGAACTGTGCACTGTCTGGATGGCTGGGCCCAGAGA
>NW_008628158.1:875-1111 GCF_000691845.1 Merops nubicus | reverse complement strand
CAGAGCCGGAGAATAAAATCGCCCTCTTTTTTTGCCGCTTTCCCATCCCCAAAAGCCGTGGACGAAAGCCCCCAGCGCGCCGCCAGCCCCTGCGCATGGGGAGCAGCGTCTCCGCCTGCGCCCTGCTCCCGCGGGCTCCGGATCACCTCGTTCTGCCAGTTCTTTGCACCTTATTTGACTGCTGAAGGGAGAATCAAACAAAGCAGCCAGCCAGATCTCCTATCAAGTTCTTTCTT
>NW_008628158.1:338-598 GCF_000691845.1 Merops nubicus | reverse complement strand
TTTTAAAAAAAAAAAAAAAAAGGGGGGTTCAGACTTCAGCTTGCTGGGAAGTCCACTGGGAGAACTGGGGTCCGGAGGGACACCTCAGGGCTAAAGGCAGTGCTGAAAAGGCTTCGCTTTCCTGCAGCAGGGCTAAGAGGGCAAAGGGAGGAGGAAGGGCGTAAAGCAGTTATTTATTTATTTACTGCGTGTGTCTGCAAGACTGCTTCACCTACGGTTATGCCAAAGGAAGGCAGAGGCGATGTAAAAATTAATAATTT
>NW_008628158.1:0-235 GCF_000691845.1 Merops nubicus | reverse complement strand
GAAAATAAAAAAAAAAAAAAAAAAAGAGGTAAAGAAACTGGAGAGTTTTGGAAGGAACAAATCCGCCTCTGTGGACTGGGTTTCCCCTCCCCCAACAAAAACAAGCACTCAGGGCTTGAAGGAATTTGCAGGCAGAGATCTGCCAAAAACATTGTGAAAAACTATGGGGGATTCATTGGAAACAGATGGCGTTTTCAGCTGTAATTCTGAAATTCTCTCCTTTTCTGACACAATA
>NW_008628157.1:5960-14732 GCF_000691845.1 Merops nubicus | reverse complement strand
GAGATGGCCCCTGCTGCCAATGCGGAGCCCTAAAGGAACGGGTCAAGCGAAGCCAAACGCTTCCCAGCCGCGCGGTGTTGGGGAGCGGTGCCCTGCGACGCAGCAGGGTCCTGGGAGCTCTCACACCGTCGTACCCTGCGCCCCCCAACCCACCCTCCAGCTGCTGTTCTGCAAGGCGTCTCCCCACGGGTAACTTCTCTCCCTCTGGTCTGCCCAGGCCAGCCCCCAGAACCTGGAGAGGGGAGCCCTCCCCTCGCATCAGAGCTGCACACACCCATCCGTGCAGCCGCCCTGCCCTCAGGCACAGCGTCCTCCGGGTCTCCCCGCATGGGCCACACCAGCGAGTCCCGGAGGAGGAACCATCCCTGCAGGAGGAACGCACAACTCCAGCCAAAACATGCTGTTCCCTGTAAAAAAGAGTATCAGGTGGAAAACAGCATAAAGTCTGTCTTCTGCACAAAGTGCGAATGGATAAAACAGATCATCCACTTGGGTGAAGAAATTGTTTTTGTTGTAAAATCTCCTTCATGATATCTCCTAAGTGAAAACCAACCCCGAAGCATGCAGATGCTGCTGGAAACAACAACCCTTTCCACTCACTACAGTTTTCCCTGCCACTAGTTCAGGGTGGGACCACAGAGGCTCCAATATAAACCCCATGGTATCTCAAAAGAACATCCCACAGGAAAACTGCACTGTGATGTAGCCAAGACCAGACACTGTAATGGTCTTTTCATCCTTGAAAAACAAACAAACAAATTCTATAAAACTTGCTCAATAAGTTACGTTACTGTGAAATGACTGACAAGGACTGTTGATTTGCTGCTGCCTCTCACAGCTAGAGCACATCCATTGATAAGGCCTGTGCTCAAGACAGCACCAGCATTCACTGACTCGAACCTAAAACTGACCACCACCTAATTCTGGCAACTCAAGGCAGTGCCCTTAAGGCTTCAGCCACAGCAGCTTTCCCAGCCCTGCATCCCAAGCACAACCGTTTGCACCCCAGCCTCCTGGCAGATGCTGCAAAAGCGCTCTGGCAAAGCTGTGGAGGAAAGCCAGCCTTCCTGAGGTGAGGGCCTGCTGCCTGGGGCAGACGCCGTCTAGACCTCTTAGTACCAAAGGTAGAAGACAAACTGTCCCGGGTCAGGGGTGCTAACCTCACCACTTCATTTTCCATGGATCAGGGTCAGCACCAAAAGCATTGGTGCCTGTCTGGAGCAGCACGCTGCCAGCATGGTGGCACCAGCAGCTCTTCTTAGGGTTGTACGCTGGTGCCTGCACTTGAGGAGAGTTCAACTCTGTCTGGAAGCTCTCCCTAAGGACATGCTGCTGATGGAGATCTGCAGCTCCCAAATTCAGCGGCCGTAAGCAGTTCTTCAGTACAGTAGGGTTGCCACAAAGCCTTCATCCTACCAGCATCCACTTTCCAAGGCCCTCAGCTTAGCTTTAAAGCCAGGCTTTACCTCTAGCAAGCAATGGCAAAACTCACTTATCTTCATAAGACTTGGTGTCAGCAGGGATTTGAAGTCTTGACATACTTCTGTGGCACCATGGTACTTCTGTGGGTGCAGCAGCAAAGGCAAGACAGGGCTGGGAGAGAAAGCCAGAGATACTGGTGACTCTCCAGTAGTGGGAGCAAAGCCTGCCCTAGCAGGCAGCTCGAAGCACTGTTAACTCACTTTCCAGCTGGCAGGAAAAGGTACCTGATAGTTCAGTGAGACCTGCAGACAGACAAAATCCCTCTTCATCTGCTTTCTTGATCTCTTGCAGGTGCAGAGTAGCCAAAGGTATATGCAGGGTGATTTTTGTCCCTTCTACTAGGTGCACGCTCTTAAAAGCAGGGTACACTTCAGGAGGAAAAACCCAGCTTGGCTTTCTGGTTCCCACCTGGAGAGACCAGGGCCCGCAGAGGGGAAAAGCTCTGTTTATATTCCAGCTGAGCAAGCAGAACTTGTAACCACATCCAACCCTCCAGCCTGCTGTGCTCACTTTTAATCCCCTTCTCTGCACGAGGCTGCACCACCACTCAGGTGGAAACTCTGTGCAAGGTCCTGGGAGCAGGTTCAGAAGAGGAAGCTGGACGTGGCATTGGGAATTCTCTGGGGCACTGTTTCCCCTCTCCAACATCAGTTCAGACACACACTAGGCAGGACAAGGCTTCTCTCATCAGAACAGACACGGCAGAATAAGAAATAGGGGAAGGTGATCTCAGCTCAGCCGAAGTCCCAAGCGCAAGGCTGGAAGGAATAAGGATCCCAGCAATAAAGGGCAGACAGAAATGCCACTGACACCTGAGACCCTGGATGGAGACAGTCAAAATGCAGCAGTCCCACCCATGGATGGAGTAGCACAGCTCCTATTTAGGTCAGTGCAGTGGCCCCCAAACCGCCCCAAGCACCCCAGCACATCTGTCTGGGAACAACCCCCAGCCCACAGGATCACAGGGACACAAAACAGGCTGATGTTTGGGACTGCAATCACCACATCAAGGTGAAAGGCTCTGAATGTTCAAGTGGGCTTGTTCACCCTGAAGTGGTTTCAGAGTTGCTGTCATTCTGCTGTGCGTCATAACTGGGCTAATAGCTGGGCCTTACACACACTTCTTGCTCTGAAACAGCCCTTTCCTAGGGACTCCCAGCAGCAGAGAGCCCTGAATGTGCCCCAGAACGCTGTGAAGACATGCAGAAACTCCAGATGTACAGTCAAAAATAGGTTTACTGGAATGTCTTTAGTCACAGCTGTAAGCAGCAATACTGAAAACACCGAGCTTGTGCATTCCCATGGCAGGACCAGAAAGTCTTCTGGATTGTAAAACTTTATTTTTTTATTTTTTACAAGAGAGAAACACCACCCTTGCAGTTCTCCACAAAAGGGTCAGTTTCCTGTAACATAATGGTATGTTTCTCTCTGGAGGTTTTTCCCCTCCTTTGCTCCAAAGGACAGAGTCCCCAGTGCCTTCCACATCAGGCAGTGGGGAACTGCTCAAACAGTATTACTATTATTAATATTAGAATTCAACCATATATACAGATAAACCATGGTGGCAAGAGGCAAGCAGCCAGTTCCAAAGCAGAGACTCAAAATTCCACAAAACAGATGCTTTGGGAACTGAATCATCTGTTATAACAGAAGTCTGATTGTAGGAGCAGGTACTCGACCAAAAAGACTAAAAGGGTCATTTGGCAGTTCTTAAAACACTGTTAGAACTGGCTGCTTGCCACTGCCTCCTTGCTCCTTGGAGAAAACCAACTTCAAAGCTATATACAGATATTTCACTTAAATTACACAGCAGTTTGGTTATCCCAGAGCCAGCTCCACCGAAGCCTCCAGCTGCTCCCTCAGGTATGGTACTTCAGGACTATGGGTACTGGAAAACACAAAGAAACAAGCTCTCAGCCACATGCTTTCACATGTGACACCAATCCCTGCTGGAGATATCCCCCCCATTTCTGTAGTGACAAACACCAAGCAGCTGTGAGGAAAAGTGTGTTTCCAAGCTCCAGCTAATGCAATCTGCTGCCTGTACACATGCTAGACAACATTTCCTGCCACCTTCATCTCCATCCAGCTTCCCAAAATTAAACCAGATGGGATTTTCCATCAGTCTCTCTACAATGCTCCCACCCTGGCTGCCAGCTCTGCCTCTCCTGCTGCGGGCTGTGTGTCACCAGGACAACAGGCCACAAGGGTTTTGCCAAAGTAACAAGAACAGTTTCAGAGCTGCCCTCAGCTGCGGTTGGTGGGGGGAAAACCTTCTGGTCCCAGGGGCATGAAAGAGCTGCACTGCTGCTGGGCTGCTTTAATCCCTGGAGCACATCATTCAGCATGCAGAGGGCCTGGCATAAACACACTCTGGTCATCATTACCTGTTAGGTAGGAAAAACAGCAACATCTATGCTTTGGGGAGCTCCAGAGACCAGGAAGGGCAGAGGGCAGAGAAAGAGGACAACAGCTCCTTGCTGAAAATTAAGCAGCCCACCAGCTTTGGGGAGGAACAGACTCATTGCAAGATGGTTGATAGATGTGGAGAGGCCTTTGGGAGAGAGTGCTCCAGTTTGAAACTCTTTTATCTAACCCCAGCAGCCTCAGGATCAGTCAGTGCCAACCCTGGATTGGTACAACATTATCAGGACAGGACAACGTTGGCTTTCTTTGGCCACTGTCAGTAGAGTTTTGTCCGAGCCTGCTCCTCTTCACTTAAGCCTTGCAGAAGAGCAGCACAGCATGGCCTGTAGGCACTATTTGTGACCATCTAAGGCAGAGCAGGGCCCAACAGGAGCAGCTCAGGAGCCCTCCCCCAGGGACAACAGCACCACACTGTCACTCATGGTGCAGAGTGCCACGAGTATTTTAATGCCAGACATGGCTGCTGTGAGCTGGAGCTACTCACCGATGATCACGAGCAAGAGAATGACTGCCACAAGTGCTATGATTGCCTTCATCTGCAAGGTGAGCACAAAGGAGTGTTACACCAGGTGCCATGAGTAGCTGCTTTGACCTGAGAAGGAGGCCTTTGCCTTCCAGTGCCTTTTAAGCTAGAAAGCAGAGCTTCTCCATCTCACCCCGGTGGAGGGCAGGTAACCACCCTTCCACAGACTCAGCCCCCTGCCTGTTCCTGTTCTTGCTCACCTTGCAGCCTCGCCACCACATCTGTCTCCGCAGCTGCTTGGCTCTGTTGCTGAAAGCTGTTGCATTGTCTGATAAACTTTCTATTGAAGGACAGAAAAGAGGTGATTCAGTGGCACGCACACCATCAGAGCACCCACTCCTTCCACCAAGTCCACTGAGTTTTAAGCAACAAGCTCAGTGTTAGGGGAAGAGAACCACAGCATGATTCACCAAAGCCACAGCAGACGCCCGTGTGACGCCCCGTTGTGCCGCTCTTCGCCAGACCACACACAGCCCTGCCAAGTCCCACTGAGCCCCTTTGTACTGGCTGCCTTCTGAGGACAGGAACCCCCTCTGCAAGCCAGAAAGCCAGCAGGCAGCTGAAGTGCTCAGAGCTGCTGGGAGACAAACTAACCTACCTTTGCTTGAAGGACCAAATAGATCACAGCATCCAAACACTTCCAAACTAACACCTCTGCACTGAGCAGCAGAAGGTGAAGGTGGAAAGAGGAGAATGTCAGCAGAAAGTCAGATCTGCAGCCCAAGGCTAGGGAACACCAGTCCCAGGAAGGATAGAAGTACAAGTCCAGGTCTGTCATCAGGCACTTTCTGAACTGAAACCAGGTAATTTGGCCCAGCAACAGAAGAGTGAAGTGGGGAACACGCCAGCAGAGTTTCACTTAGCATCACACCTGATTTATCCTGCAGGTCATCCAGCCGCTCGCCTCTTTCGATGACCTTCGTGATGTTCTCCTGCATAACATCGATGACTTCATCCACCTGGTTCTGTACGCTAGAGCAGAGCAAAGGCAGCGTGAGGAGCAGAAGCAAGCACCACCAGCTCCACTGCAGCCTTGGCCCTTGCTCAGAGTCACCCAGGTTGGTGGGATCCAAGAGCTCACCGACCAAAATCAAAAGGGACAACAGTGGAGAGAGGTTGATGGGATGCTGAGAAAGACAGAGGCATGGCCCAGAGGCCTGTGGTGGGTCTCTGACAATCCCAGGGAGGATGAGGGAACGCATGGGGCTCCAAGGGAGTGCTAGGAAGTCAGCAGAAGCAGGACGCCCTCTATCACACTTTGAATGCACAAATGCGGCAAGAAAAGGCACTGACTGCTGTTGGTGGGCACCTCTGCTACAGAACAGCTCACATCAAAGGGAAAAGATATAAAACTCACAGCTTATCTTCCCAGATTTCATAGAGCTTCACCCTGCATCTTTGCTAAACAACTTGGGGTGAAATCAAAGCAAGGTGTTCTCCCCCACTCTGGGAACCAAGCTGCTAAATAAAGCCCACTCTGCCAGGAGCATCAAGAGGACAGGAGAGAAATGGCTGATATGAACTACACCAAGTTATTATAATCCATCTTCTCACAGGTTATGCAACTCTGTGGGTAGTCCCTTCAGTGAACGGTAGCCTAAATCGTACCCGCAGAGTCATTAAAAATGCATTTATTCACTCCATAAAAGAACCACATTGGTAAGAGAGAAAAATTCTCCTAGTGGAAAAATACTGCTACATTCTGGTTTGTACTTTGGAGCTAATACACTTTTATTTTCCTGGAGATAGAAATAAGAAATTTCTTGAGACCCTAGGGAGACAATACATTGTTTGAGACATACCGTTCCCAGAAAGTAAATGGCAACAGCAACGTCTTGGAGGCAACAACACAGAAACAGCTCCAGGCCACCCGCCCCGTGTAAACCTTAGGTTTGACAGCTTAGGTTGCCTTGATTAAAAACATTTAAGCACTTTAAACATATCAAAATGCATCCAGCATTTGCTAAATATGCAGCACAAACAGGCCACTTCAGCAGGTCTCCACATTACCAGAAACACACACCTCCTATTAACAGTGTGGCACTGCTGGGAAGAAGGGTCACCACCACCTCACTGCTTATGCCTGCTTAGCCCTCACACTCTCATTCCACAGATTAGCCAGTCACAGCATCTTCCTCTCTGGATCCATGCAAAACCCCCTCCTCCCCACTGCCATCCAACAGATGCAGACATTCAAGTTATTTGCCAAATCAGAGTTTTTACAGCAGCACTAGACCAACTCCACCACTTGGAGAGGCATCTCTAGAAAGCACTCCAAATCTCTGAACATGAAGGGGCTTCCTATCTTAGCATTCCAGGTCAGGCTCTGTAGCATCACTGCACTGCAGCTTCCAGAGCTGCAACAGCCAGGCAACCCCTACCAAGCCAATTTCAGCTCAACCACCCTCATATGGCAAGTGCTGGACTCCAGCAGTGCAAGTGAGAACTTGCTTTATTTAGGGTAGTGCAAGAAAGGAACCTGCCTTCTCTGTGCTGCAGCGCAGAGCCCGTGGGAGCAGCATCTCTCTGCCCCCATCTACGCCGTGCGGTGGCAGCTCCTGCCTTCCGTATCAACGGCAGCTACCTGCCAGGAGTTTCTTTTTTCTTATCTGGAGGGGAAAGGCATAGGTAACTCCCAAATGCCTCTCAGCAGGAACCTGCCCGGTGCTCACGAGTCTGTTCCGATGCACCATTTCTTTTATGAGGTACGAGGGGAGTGGCAGAGCTGCCACCCGTGGGACGGTGCAGAAGGTGGCACTGTGAGGCAGGCAGACGCTGCCTGGGAATTGCTGTGGTACCTGTGGAGCCAAGCATCCTCCCACGCAGGACACACGAGGAGGAGGCAGGCTCTGCGAGGGGTCTCCTTACCTCAGCGCAACAGACAAGTCCCAGCTCAGACCTGTCAGCACTGCTGCTATAGCTTGGGGCAAGAGAGGAAAAGCAGAAGGAGCAGAAACATCTGCTGTCCCAGGAAAGCCAGCTTGGCAAAAACTCCAAGGCTTTAAACATGAGTTTCACAGGCAGAAGACTACATTTGCAGTATGTAAACGTTTCTAAAATCGTTTACTGGCTTCAAAATAAAGAGATTTCCTCCCACAGCAGATTTGTAACCAAGTTATCTTTTTACAACTAACAAGCAGAAGCATGCAAGGTTACAACGCATCTAGGAACACGCAGCGCAATGCAACACCACCCATTGCCCTGCTGGTACAGGTCAGGGCCTGGAGAGATGCTGCTGCAGTCCTGGGGCAAGGAATTCAAGGCAAAGCAGACAGGTATGTAAATTGAAACTGCTCTGGTATGTACCAACATTTGGGAGAGACCTATGGAGCACAGACCCCCACTGCCCAAGCTGCATCTCAGCATCCCAACTCTTTTCACTTGAGCTGCTGACAGGACTCTGTGTGCCTTTGCTGCCTGTACATAGCCTAGGCATGCTCTCAGCCATCCCCAGGAGAACAAAATATTTCACAGATGGAGAAGAGAGGCACAGAGAAATTAAGGCTTAAACTCTTGCAAATGTTGAGATATTTAACTCCCATAGGACACAGACACATTTGAGTGCCCCAATACTTCTTGGTATCTGAGGTCAAAGAGAACCATGGAAAAAAAACAGAAGTAGGAGACTGAGTCAGGGAATGAAACATGGATCTCCACACAGTGCCTTAACCAGACCTTAAGCCAGTCCTTGCTTCTGCTCTTTCCCACCCATCACTGCTGCAAGAAATGCCTCTCCCGGAGGGGGCTAAAAGATGCCCAGCCGATGCATTAGCCCTGCAGTTTCAAAGCATATGCAAAAATTCCCCCCAGTTTGGCATGCTTGAGGTTGGAAACTCAAGTCGCATCAAGAAGAAAATATCTTCTTGTTTTATTTGGCAAGAGAGAATGAATCCTCCAACATGGAGCATATTTCCTGTTAGTGAGCTATTGGCTTTTGACACATACATTTCATGTGCTTCACTCCTGCCAGATCTCCAAGAAAAATAAAGAAGAACAGATACCTGCCAGGAAAGGGAGCAAGACAAAAGCGTAAAACGTCTCCTGTGATCACCCTTCTTACCAGTTCCTGCAAATAGGATGCCCTTAACAAGGCCAGCAAGCATGTGCCAGCAAAGCAACAGGAGACCCAACAGCACTTAGCCTGGTTTAGACAACGCTTCTCTTGTGCTTCCCCAGGTCCAGAGTGGGAGGAATAAGCCTTTTGGCTGCACTGGGTTAGCTACCAAAAAACTCCCTGGGCTGGTCAGAGTGTTGGGCCAACAACAGTGCTGCATTCTTCAGACGCCGTAAACAGGCCGTGCACGCAGCAGGGAATGTGCTGCTCCAGGCTGCTGCTTGTC
>NW_008628157.1:3404-5929 GCF_000691845.1 Merops nubicus | reverse complement strand
GTCCCCCCCCCGGCTGTTTACAGCCAGCCAGACACACTTTCATTTTCCACCCCAGCGATATTAATAGTGCTGTGTATTTTGGTGCAAATCACATCCAAACAGCCCTCGTTGTGGCAGTAACCCAGGGAAGAGGGAACAGGATGGAGAGCCAAGCCAGATGGACAGTGCAAAGGCAGGAGGCCAGGGCAGCGCTCCCCGAGGCACAGCTCTCTGCTGAGAGGCTGCCCAGTAGATAGCTCTGCTGTATTCAACCACAGGGTATCAGTGCTGAACCCCACCACAAATCCCTGGTCTTAAGTTGCTGTGGGGAGGTGGAGAGGAACAGCAGCCTGTGCCTTCCTGAAGCCCTTCAGTCCTTGAAAGGATTATACCCAACAATGATGCCTGACAACATGGTCTTTGGATCACCTTTAAATGAAAGCCTGGACTGTGGGTGGAGTCCACTGCACAACCAGCCATCTGCAATGAGCAGCCAGGCCATGGGAAGCTGCTGTCAGTTCTTGCCTTCAAACCATTCCTCAAACTCTCCCCCTCCTCAGGATGTAACCTGGGTCTTGCAGCCAGACAGAACCCCTGGGGCTGAGCACCGGGGCCAGAGATGCTGGCCACCCTCAGCAGTGCACAGGGACCACAAAATGGATCCTAGGGAACCACAGCAGTGTGCTCAGCCTCATCGCCAGCACAAGCAGGAACCCAAATCCAGCAGCACAGTCACCTGGAAGCAGAAACATCAGTGGTGAAGGAAGTCAAGCAGTACAGCAAAGGGGTCAATTTTACTTGTGTTTTTGAAAAGATGACCTGTGATGAGAAGCACCTATTTTAAGTAAAAGAAATCCAGGTGGAAGATGAACACGCAGCCTTCCCCCAAGAAGGCACAAGAACATGAGAGCTCAGGAAGCTCTCATGACACACATTCAGGACTTCTTACAAAGCCTGGAAGCAAAGACAGGGAAGAAAACTCAGCTCTCCCTTACCTGCTCTTTGTAACTTTGGGAAAAAGAAGAAAAGCCTGTTAAAAACCTGCCTTTCAGCTCCAGCCCACCTCAGGGATGGAGAGGTCTCAGAGGGAGCCTAAGGAACCCCACAAGGCCACTTAATTACCAGAGGAGAGTCCACCCCAACCAAGCATGTGCTGAGGCAGAGACTGAGCTTCCAGACATATCAGGACAAAACACAGCAGAGAGGAGACTGTCACAATTCCTCCCACCACTATCACTGGCTCCAACTCACCTCTCTCCCCTGTGAGATTTGCTGTGTTCTCCACAATCTCTTTCTGCAGCTGAGCCAGCCTAGAGGGTCTCTGATGCCAAACTCTCCACTCTGACCCAAGCCCCTTCGCTTCCTGGGACAGGTAGGAAAAATGTTTCCAGTCTTGTCCCTCACATTTGATACATTCCACATCTTTACTCCTATAATCCTATCACTTTTTCCTCTACCCAATCCTTCATCTGGTTTCCTTCTACACGTAGCTTCACACCTCATTCCTCCAGTCCTGCACATCTGTAGCTTTGCTTAGCTATGCCCCAGCTCTCCATATACTCACATTCCTCCTTAAAACATCTTTTCTTTACAGCATTTCAGCAGCAACCCACCCCTCCTTTTCATCCTCTGACAAAACCAGAGCAAACTGCATCATTATGAGACCAGACATCAACCCAACCAGCACATGGGCTGGTCTGATCAGAAACTTATTATTAAGTTCTATGACGTGAAGTGACAACTGCATACCACAAGTGCTTGTTAAACAAATCAACCAACACCAATGAGAGCAGAAAACTTACTATTTTATAACATATGCTCTAGATACTAGATAGACAAATCCACTTGCTACCCCAAAGGACACAGCCCACACCAGGCCTACTAGAGAGGCCATCTCTGGCAACAGGCAAGACTCACCTGTATTAGTCACATCACACCTACGAAAACACAAGCTTCTAGGTGAATTCTTCTTTATTTTTATTTCCCTTCCCAGCTGCAGTACTATCTTCTATCTGTGCCCCAGCTCTCTTGTGCCTGTCCAAGACAGTTGGAAGAGAAGAGC
The DNA here is from genome assembly GCF_000691845.1 of Merops nubicus. Lineage (NCBI taxonomy): Eukaryota > Metazoa > Chordata > Aves > Coraciiformes > Meropidae > Merops > Merops nubicus. The sequence goes on along the minus strand of NW_008628157.1, from coordinate 3,888 downwards.
TCCTGGTTTTCCCTGCCATGCAGGGAAGGCTGAAGACAATATGTGATTCCTTTCTAGCAGGAGAGGATGAAGGGGTAGAGGTCACCACCTCTCCACTATTTTATGAGGACAGGACCTCACTCATAAAACCAAATCTCGACCTTCTTATGCACTCCAGATCAGGAAGATGTAAGGACCGATGCACCTCTACCAACAGCATCCTCACACTCTGGAGTGAGCAGAAACCCCCTGAAAACTGAGGGCACAGTGACCAACCTGCCGCCTCTTGTGTAACTCAAGTGAGCTTCACCCCTCGAGGTAACGTGGCAAGTGGGCACACAAGCAGGCACTGGCTAATGCTGACGTTGGCAATGAGTCACCTCAGAGCTGCATTGGCTTCTTCCCGTGTGAAAAAAATACCCCTAATGAAGAGCAACACTCAGGCTGCACACAAGACAGTCTGAATAATGGTCATCAGTCCTCACACAGACCTCGTTCTGGCTCC
>NW_008628157.1:0-3373 GCF_000691845.1 Merops nubicus | reverse complement strand
AAAGAGTGCAACACAAAGCAGGGGTCTGTGAACAGCCCCCTCTTTCCATTAAGTACCACCATCATATCCCTCATAGGAAAGGGCGGGACAAACCGGAGCACAGAACAAGCATCATCCAGGAAATGACTCAATGGGAGAAGGATCCTGAGTGTCAGCTCCTTCCTTCTCACCCTAATTCAGTCAGTAATCCTTCTCCTCTTATAATGGTTTCCTGTGTTCCAGCTGCTTGGACCCCACTGAGTCACTGCTCATCTCCAGGTCACTTATATCAGGTTTTTACCTCAAGAAGTGGAGGCCAGCTGCTGCCCAGAAAACATGGTCCTGGTGTATTCCTGACCACTCACTTTCTTGAAATGTGGAGGAGCAAGTTACAGGATGAAGAAAAAAGCAATAAAACAATAAAGAATGTTGCTAGCAAAGGTTAAAATTCAGAGTTAATGCTCTAGAAAAAGAGCCTCATAGAAGCATGGAACAGGGTATCACCAGAATACAGCAAGGGCTTCAGAAATTCCACTAAGCTACTGTGACCCAATCCTATCCCTTTACCTCTGTCAATGCACAATTTCTTGATAGCTTGATTCAAATTTGAGATTTCCCTTAGGTGTGAACACATAAGATAGCACAAGTCATGTTCATATTCAGAACTACACAGAAATACTCCAGTAAGATAGCAGCTGGAGCTTGCAGTGCCAGAATAAAATATTATCTGCATGACACTGAGGAACAACTTACTGCCTGATCTTGTCATTCCTGGGTCCAAATCTTGGTCCAGAAGGTCCTCTCCTGCAGGCAGAAGAGAGCAATCAGGATGGAAGATACAATGAAAACATGTTTTTTAAACAGACTCTGAAGATATGCAAGAGACAATCAGCACCCTTTGGACAGAGGATTGTTCTCATACCTCCTAAGAGCTCCTCCCATGTCTTACAATATGTGGGACACTCCACTCTTATAAAGGTCACACCTATTAAGTCTTAACTCATGCTCGATGCCAGGGTTCTGGGAGATCATCCCAAGCCCCCACCTACGTGGCAGGGAGCAGCTTTTGGTATTTGACACCTTCAGTCTCAGAGCCATAGGCAGTTAAGACATCACATGTCCTGCAGCAGCCATTCAGAAACTCACAAGAAAAAGTCTTCCTCTTCATCTGAATCTTCCTCCAACAGGTTCCTCTGCAAATACATGAAAAAAAAAAACAAAACAAAACACCTTGTTAATAAACAACCACCGTTTCACACAAATTTCCAGCCTTTAGGCATAATCAGCATCCTCTGACTGCAGGTTACACACAAGCCCTCCTTTGGAGAGGACAGATGGCACTTTTTAGGTGTCTGGAGTCATGCTGTTCCCCTCTGCTTGTGACCAAGGACTGAGCTGGATGCCTCTATGCTGCTATTATCACATCAGTGGTGTTTGCTACCTCTGTAAAGCACTCAAAGACCAATGCACAGCTCTGCAGCTCTGACTAGAGACGACTCACACCTCTGCCACCGAGCCAGACCGGATCTCTACCAACTGCCACTTGCCTGCAAACATTCAGATCCCAATTCTAGAGATCAGTACAACTCCCTAGGATGCAGAAGCAACCAGTGCATCAGCAGGGTGAACCCTGCCTTGGAAAGCAGCAGGCAGAGCCCCTGAGCAGGCCAGGTGTGGAAGGGAGGCCCTCTCTGCTCAAAAGATGATCCCCAACACTGCACTTGGTCAACAGCAGCTGCTGAAAAGACATCAGCATCACCTACAGCCACCCTGGGGTGTCCCATCCACATGGGAAGTCAGACCCGTTCCCGATCTGAAGATGTGGTTTCTCCAGCCATCTGATGGCAGCAGGCATAAGAAGGGACAACTGAAAGGAAACACACCAGGCTTGTCTGGAGGGGGTGGCCCCTCCATACCCCCAACTCGCATTAAGGCTACGGTCAGGCTGGAAAGCAGAGCTGGCCAGAACCTCCTCCATTTCACACCAAAGGGCTCCTTCTAGGCTCAAATCTGCTGTTCCACTACACCCCACCAGATGATCCAAAGGTTGATTTTTAAGAGCAACCCTACAATCCCACTGAAGTCTGAAAGTTTTGGACAAAGACACTATTAGAATTTATTTCTCATACCTGGGCAGCACAAGTTTTTCAAAATGAGCTAAAGTCTCACAGTAAAATCTACGTAGGATGAAAAATAATCAAGGAGAAATGTCACACTAAACATGTGGGCCAAGGAACACAACAGATGGTCCTTATGCTACCAATGGCTGCTGCTTCCCCTGTGCATAAATTCAGGCTCCCACCTGCAAGCGCAGTGCTCTTATTTTTGATGAGATGTAGGACCTCCATCCTTGTCACATTTGCTCAATCCACTTAAGCAATCCATGAGACCATGCAACAATTTCAGTCATCACCTCCCTCAAGGGATGAGCAAATTGCTCTTGACAGCACAGGATCCTCCTCACTGACAGCTATCGTAAGCTGCAGCAATATTTTAGACTGCAGTGTGAGCTTAGTTTTAGCACAGTATGACCCCAGGACAAACACATCAGGTTAAATTCACTTTGTCTGAAACAGGCAACTGCATCACTTTGACCAGTATTTCAAAGCCTGAAATGTCAGGGGACCTTGGCAACAGGAACAGAATTCAGCTGTAAAGCACAGGGTAACTTCACACGAGTCCCTCAGCCAGCTGTGAGGGGAGCAGGGTCACAACGTGCCCAAGCCAGGCTCCGTGGAGAGGCAGGAGGGACTGCAGGACAGCAGGATCTCACAGCCACAGAGGCAGCTTAAAGCAACTGGAACAGGTCCTTCAAACAGCTGTATCTCCTAACAGGATTTGTTTTAAAATACATAGATCAGGTTTGCTGCATGGAGAGTCCCCTCACTAACTCGGTGCTGTTGTCGACAGCAATATTGGCTCCTGGGGCCGCACTGAGACTGAAGGCTGCAGCACTGGGAATCCCTGGGGCAAAGGAACCGAGCCTTACCTTGCACCCGCTAACGGCACTGGGCCGTGTCAGGGGGTCTTGGGGTCCCCGGGGCACAATAACCCCCGCTGCCCGAGGTGGGCAGCCTACATCTGGCACCCCAACGCAAGTAACATCCCGCTACGGCGCCGTTACGGCCACCAGCACCGATGTCCCGCCCCCGCCGGCAACTCACCCGCTCGCTCTTCACCGACCCCGTCACCTCGTCGTCATTCAGGTGCCGCTTGAATTTCGGAGGCATGGTCTCTGCCTGCGGGACCGGCGGCTCAGCGCCCGGTGGGAGAAGCCTGAAGGGGAGGCGAAGGGAACGGACAGGTCGTTTCGCAGACCGGCCCCCGGACCGCGCGTCCCCCTGGCCGGTGCCCGGGAGAACTGGGGAGGGGCCCGGCAGAACTGGGGAGGACC